>NW_024412377.1:85858658-85876955 GCF_014898765.1 Herpailurus yagouaroundi
CTTAAAGCCACTGCAAACTTTCTTATCCTAGCTTGTCCTTAGTTCAAAACTTCTGCCACCCTAAATCTCATCCGTGTGCAAATACAGGAACTCACAAGAGAGAAAGCTCTAAAACTGAAACTCGGCCGTTTGTATGTCCTTCAGGAGCTTTGTGATACTTTCCTCTTCAGCATTTAAAGTTAGAGCTGGGTTGCTCCTCAACCCAACTTTACCTCACTGATTGTATAATACTCTTACTCAAAACTAAAAGTAAAAAAGTATTTTCTTCTCTTGCTCAACTTGTCTCAAATGGAAGTAATTACCTTCTCACTAAAATTGGTTTCCCTCTGCCCCAACAATCCTGACTCTGTTCCTGGCAATCATTGAGAACTGCCTTTGAAGTCCTGACATGTTTCTCAGCTGCCTCACTGCCCTAGACCAAGCACCTCCCCTCCCCCAGAGGCAGAATTGCTGGAATTTGAGCTCTCATGCAAACTTGGCTGGCCCCAAATCCATCTTTGAGAAGCCCATCAGAGAGATCTTCATCATATGCGAAACCAGTCACTCTACTCCCCTGGTTACCATTCACCAGTGATTCCCACATCTAAATTCTTAATGCCTTCCTTAGCCTGCATACAAGTTTCCCAAGCTCGGGGTCCAGGCATGTGTCCAGTTCAGACTCCAGCCACTTTAAACAGCCTGTAGCACCAAACATGCCCTGCAGTTTCATGCCCCTGCCTCTTCTAGAATGCCAGTCAGCTCACCTCCCCCACCCCCACCCCTACTGCTGTTCCACCTTGTCCAGAAAGATATCACTGACCATTATTAGCTATGATAATGTTGTCCCAACTTCCTTACACCCAAGTCTAACCCATGATCCCATTAACTACTCTAAATCAGCTCTTATCATACAGAATTTCAACTATTAATGGTTGTGTGCCGTACACATATTAAAGGTGGGAAGAGACTTGTCTCTCACTTGACGCCAGCATCTACTGCATAATTTAGACTTTAATAAAACTTTCTTCAATTAGACTAAACTTTCAGAGTTTCTAAGACCTATGACTCAGTGGAGTCCAGACACTCCAATGACTTTCCAGAGGCAAAACCACTGTTACTTTAATTTTATGCAGCAGAGATTTAGTTGGATATTAATCCACAGCATTCAGAAAGTGTTCAAAAAGTTCCAGAATAGTTGGCCCCTTCCTCGATAATCTATCTACACATGAGGTCTTCCGTGTTTCCAGACTACAGAATTAAAAGCTAGTGTTGCATGTCTTTAATGCTGGAAACCTACTATCCTGTGATAATTGTGAGATTTAGAATGACCCTCTTCATTCATTACCAGAGCAATATAACCTAAAAAAATGTTTCTAACACATTTTTGCTACCCTAAAATATGCCATTTATTCACGAAGCATTCAACTCCCTCACTAGCTTTCTGCCCTGCCATATCACACATCTTTTATTGCCCTCTGTGGCAGGTGTGATAGCAGCTTTTTATTCTTCCTTTTCTTTCTGTCATATTCCTGGAAGTGCCAACCCACTCGCCTCTCCCTCGCTGATAAGTAGTTCTGTAGATGTGTCACATCTCATGCAAGTCTTTGCTTTGTTGAAAGAACTTGGGACTCTGTCCACGGTGCTCCAGCAAAAGCAATGTCAACTGCACAAAGAAGCAGAACTGTCTGGCCTCTGGGAGTCTTTCCCCTCCTGAGGCCGAGTAGGGGTTGTCGGCCAGAGGCTAGACCAGCCAAGAGAAGTCCATGCCCAACCTGAGCTAAAATTTCCAGTGTGACTCTCAGCCCTAAGGAAGCACTTTTAGATTAGGAATGCCAACTGGAAACAAGAAACCAGGCTAACAGGAAAGCTTTTGTGAACTTCCAGCCTAATTTGTCCAATAAAAATAATGTGGTTAAAACCTAATTATGCTCTTTGAAAATGCTTTGTTTGGAAAGCACAGATGCATTGAGGATTTTTTCAACTAATTTTTTTTTCATTTCTTAGATCGCCTTTTCCAGCGATTCTAGACCATTAACTGCTGTTAGAGTACTATTTCTAAAATATAAATAAGACAATGTAATTCTGTTTAAATACAGAAGTGACCCACACATCCCTTTAGGATAAAGTGATTTTCCTTACTTAATATAGCATATAAGGCCCTTTAATGTCTCATCTTTTCAGCCTCATCTCTCCCTCTACCTTCCTAAGCACACTTTAATATAGAATGCAGACCAGAAAGATTCCCTGGTAATTTCCCTTATTATGCCACACTCTGAATTTGCCATGCTGTTGCAAAAGTTATTCTCTACCTGTAATGTGGTATCACCCTCCATCCACCTTCATTTACTCCTTTCTCAAGAAGCAGTTCATGGGCCACCCTCTCTGGGATGCCTGTTTTATGTCTCTCCTCCTACTACTGTCCCTTGATTGTTCTTAGGTTCTCTTAGCTGGCAAAGTACCTGGAGTATACTGCTATTATGACATTTACTCCTCTATACTCCAGTGCTTCTTAGTCTACGTCTGCCACGGTAGCATGAATTATTTGAGAGGAGAAAAAGTCTCATATAGTCTATTACCCTAATACTCGATAGCATCTCAATAAATGCTGGTTGAATGTATAATGATGAGAAACTATTCACCAAAGCTAACTTTGTTTGACTTGAATACTGCGTCTGAAGAAAATATTTTGGATAGTTATTTTTGCAAAATAGATAAAAGTAACTTTTGCTCCAGCAAAGCAATTTTCAGTTTAAATAATGATTCACCTCAGGGGTCCTTCAAATCACAAGTACTTCCAGCGGATTTATAGGTTTAAAATGAGTAACTGCTTGACAGAAAAACTAGAAGGAAGAGAGATAGAATTTCAACAGGAGAATCCAACACCAATTGAAAATAAACCAAATGAAAAAAACATGCAAATAGCAATAAAAGTGTTTCTGAAGCATTAATCAAGGCAAATATGATTCAATTTACATGTTTGATTTGTACACATTTCAAAAAAATGTCCATTGTGTAGAACAAAGATGAATTGGTATCTAACTTCCCAGAAGAATTTTCATATGTAAACTCCGAGAAGATTTATAGTATGTTACTTTTCCTCTCTGCATATCAATTGTACTAAAATAATGTTTGTGTCTGTTTTCCAAGGAAGGGTGTAAGGTTTTTAAGATCCCGGAGCATGTCTTATTCATGTTTATACCAATAGGACTTAACATTGTACTTGGTACCTAGCAGATACTCTGTTTATTAAACTGACGCCGTATTAGAATCTTACTGATTTATTGAATATGTCACATCTAAAAGACAATAAATTTCTTCTTTCAAAGGCATGTTTTTAAACATAATGCATACTTTATCTCAAAATCCAGAAATTGTGGAATATATCTGAAAATACCCAGAATTTTGGAGTATACATATTGGTTGTTCAACTTTTCAAGCTTCTAGAAAAAAACTTCATTGCATATTGACAATTTCATTGCATATAGCCATGTCCTTAGGTTCTGATGACTATAAAAAATTGAAATTAAGTCTTAAAAAAGTCAAATTCCACATCCATTAAGGATTAAAACCCTCAGAAAAGTAGGTTTAGAGGAAACATACTTCAACATAATAAAGGCCGTATGTGAAAACCCACAGCTAACATCATCCACAATAGGGGAAAACTGAGAAATTTTCTCCTAAGATCAGAACAAGACAAGAATGTCCACTCTTACCCCTTCTGTTCAACATAGTGCTGGAAGCCCTCATCACAGCAATCAGACACCAAAAGCAATAAAAGGTAATCAAATTGGTAAGGAAGAAGTAGAACTTTCACTATTTGCAAATGACATGATACTATACATAAACAACCCGAAAGGCTCCACCAAAAAAAACTACTAGAATTGATAAACAAATTCAATAAAGTCGCAGGATACAAAATCAATATACACCAACCTGTTGTATTTCTATATACCAATAATGAAGCAGCAGAAAGAGAAATTAAGAAAACAATTCCATTTATACCTGCACCAAAAGTAACAAGATACCTAGGAATAAACCTAACCAAACAGATGAAAGACATGTCCTCTGAAAACTATATAAAACACTGATGAAACTGAAGATGACACAAAGAAATGGAAAGACATTCCATATTCATAGATCAAAAGAACAAATGTTGTTAATATGTCTGTATCATCCAAAGCAGTCTACATTAATGCCATCTCTAGCAAAATACCATCAGCATTTTTCACAGACCTAGAACAAACAATTCCAAAATTTGTATGGAACCATAACAAAAGCAATCTTGAAAAAGAAAAGCCAAGGGGAGGCCTCACAATTCCTGACTTCACTTTATATTACAAAGGTACAGTAATCAAAACAGTATGGTACTGGCACAGAAACAGACACGTAGATCAATAGAACAAAATAGGAAGTCTAGAAATAAACCCACAATTATATGGTCAATTAATTTTCAACAAAGCAGGAAAGAATATCCAATGGAAAAAAGATGGTGTCTCAACAATTGGTGTTGCAAAAACTGGACAGCAACATGCAAAAGAATGAAACTGGACCACTCTCTTACAACCTACACAAAAGTAAATTCAAAATGAATAAAAGACCTAAATGTGAGACCTGAAGCCTAGAAGAGAACATAGGCAGTAACCTCTTTGGTTTGCTATTGGCTATAGCAACTTTTTTCTAGATATGCCCCCTGAGGCAAAAACAAAACCAAAAATAAACAATTGGGACTACATCAAAATAAAAAGTTGCTGCAAAAAAATATCTATATCTATATCTATATATCTATATCTATATCTATATATATACACACACACACACAAAACTAAAAGGCAACCTGTAGAATGAGAAGAGATATTTGCAAATTATATACCTGATAAAGGGTTAGTATCCAAAATATATAAATAACATATGATATAACCCAACATCCAGAAAACAAATAACCCAATTAAAAAATGGGCAGAAGACACAAAGAGACATTCCGCCACAGAAGACATCTGGATGGCCAATAGACACAGGAAAAGATGTTTATCATCACTGATCATCAGGGAAATACAAATCAAAATTATAATTCGATATCACCATATACCTGTCAAAATGGCTAAAATCAACAACACAAGAACAGGTGCTGGCGAGGTTGTGGAGAAAGGGGAACCCTCTTGTAGTGTTGGGTGGGAATGCAAACTGGTATAGCCACTGTGGAAAACAGTATGGAGGTTCCTCAAGAAGTGAAAAATAGAATTACCTTATGATCCAGCCATTGCACTACTGGTAATTATCCAAAGAACAAAAAAAAACTAATTCAAAAGTGTACCCCTATGTTTATAGTGGCATAATTTACAATAGCCAAGATATGGAAGCAACCCAAGTATCCATTGACTGATGGGTAAAGAAGACATGGTGTGTGTGTATATATATATACATACACACACACACACACACACACACACACACACACACACACACACCATGGAACATTACTCAACCATAAAACAGAATGAAATCTTGCCATTTGCAACATCGTGGATGGAGCTAAAGAGTATAATGCTAAGCAAAATAAGTCAAAGACAAATGCCATATGATTTTACTCATATATGGAATTTAAGAAACAAAACAAATAGCAAAGAGAAAAAAAAAAGTAAGAAACAAAGATAAACCAAATAACAAACTATGTTTTTAAGTTTATTTATTTATTTTGAGAGAGAGAACGTGGAGCCCAAAGGGGGTCTCAGACTCACTAACCAAAACATGAGATCATGACCTGAGCCAAACCAAGAGCCAAACATTTAACTGACTGAGCCACTCAGGTGCCCTCAGACTCTTAATTATAAGAGGGAAAAAGTGATGTTTCCAGCAGGGAGAGGGGTGGAAGTTTGGGTTAAGTAGGTGATGGCATGATAAATACTAGGTGATGATTGGAATTGTTGAATCACTATGTTTTACATGTGAAGCTGATAGAACACTTTTTAAAAAGTTGTGCTTACACCAAAAAAATAAATAAATAAATTCAAATTCTTAATGTATAATGTACAATTTAAATCTAAAAAACTAGATATCAAAAATGCAATGTTAAATTTATGACTTTATTTTTTAAAACTTCCTACTTTGAAAACCAAATGTGAAATATCACCTATTGAATGCATTAGCCGAGCACAGAGAAAAAGCACTCCATTGTGGCCGCCTCAGGGTATCAAACCATCTCTAACCCGTTTCAAATTTCTACTTATAAAACTGTGGGTGGTAACAATCTGGATACATTTTTTGCTTAAATCTTTCATAGATACAACATCTGTCAAACAGCCAACATGCCTGACCCAGTTGTACTGAGTAAGCCCTACAGATTATTTGTCAAACAAATTCAGTAACCCAATATTTGTTTCTTTATTTTAAAATTTAATTGGTATGCAAATAGGGCAACAAGAAAGCATTTGTGCTGGATACAGTTGTCACTTCAGATTCTGAGAATGCTCATTATCATGCTTACAGATGTTTTTTCCCCACCTAACATCTGCCAATACTACCTAAACCCCAGGAAGTCCACAAACCTGTGCAAACTTCCTCTCACTGTGGATCTCTTTCTCTGTTATCTGTTCCATGCACACTAATTTTGTGCATCTGAGGCCTCTGTATGCCAGAATTATGCCTGCTTCCTAACACTTCTGCCTCCAGAGCTTTTGATTTGAAATTGAACAGACACAGAGCCAATTTATCATAGGATGACATGTGTCATGTTTATGGTATTACCAAAGGAACCCTGGTTGCACTGTATTTATCCTTTTGCTGTCAGCATGGACCAACACAACATAGGAGAGGGAAGCTATAATGTTTTTAATAATATGATATATACTTTAATATAGAACATTAAATACCATTGCCTTCAAAATGTGGTATTAGATCATTCTGTTTAAAATCAAAATTTCTTTGTCAAATAATCATCTGTCACTCAAGAATACATCTTGCTGAAATGAGAATAACAAACAAAAGCATTGGAATATGTTCCCTCAAAGTAAAAGATAACACTTTGTTCAAACCAACAATTTATTTCTTCTATCTGTCTCATTTTCACATAAATTCTAATCATGCTTAATGATGGCTTCATCTTGAATACAATATAAATTCACATCATGTGGCTTTTGTCAACAAATATAAATATCCAAGAACATCCTCATTCCATCTTTTACTCACTAATAAATGTACTCTTAACACCCTAATGATGCATCTCTCACTGTGTTTCTAGATCAAACATAAAGCAAACATATACAGAGATAGTAATATTTCAAGCATAAACCTAAAAGCTGAAAGGAAAAAGCTTTTCATTTGAACCAAGTTTAGTAAAAAGCCAAAACTTGAGGCAAAACTTTAAACTGTGAAAATGGGTGATCACAGAGTGACATCTTCTTAACACCTCTACAGAAATCTACTTTTTATCTGGAACAAACATTTGTTCATGCCAAACCTGGCAGCTAGCTGCTCATTTCAATGTGTAATTAAATTTGATTTCCAGCATCCCTCCAATTACTTTTAACATTTTCAAATATGCTCCTCTAAGTAAAGAGTAAATAAAATCTAAATGCTACCTCTTTTAAGATTGTATTAATATGTAATAAGCAGGTATTAACAAAAATATGCAAACTCAATATTGCATATATACAAGTAGAGCTAAGCTTCCCTCTCAACTCTGATGATGGGTCTGCCAGGTTGAGGGCAACCTGTTACCAAACAGTACTACTCAAGGAATACTGTACTAATATTACTTTGTAGTGTTATTGATACTAATTAAGCATAGGTATTGGTCAGAATCCAAACTTTGGACTCAGAAAATAGTTAACTATTCAAAATGATAATGAAAGAACAACTGACAAAGATTTGAACAGGGTTAAGGAAACTAATACAGAGGATGAAGGACCCAAGTCCCCATAAAAGCAGTAAGCCATTCTACACCTGAACTTGAAAACGCAAGGAGAGAAAGGGGTTACCAGAACTCGGGTGGAGGGTTTGCCGAACAGGAGCCATGGCCTTAGTATAGGGGGAAAAAAACAGTTCTCAGCCTCTTGGGGTAAAACAGATGGAATAAATACCACATCTATTTTCTCCTCCACCTGTCAACACTCCACACTGTATTCCACTGGAAAACCCAACTGAAAGCCAGAGGTCAAGGAAGCCCAGGTGAGGTCATGGTACAGAGTAGAGACAGGTAGAACATAAATCCACAGGGGCACATGGAAAACATCCAGCATGTTGACTTTCTCTGCAGTGCACATTTTATCCAGTGTCAAATGATATAGCCACAATGATCTGATAATTATAGAATATCTTAAAGCCATGCCTGTGAGTTTCACATGAACTCCATGAGTGAAGTCCAGGAGTTACCATATGTTCCAGAGGCTGAAGAGAAAACTGTTATTCTTTCAACCATGTATGTGTTCAGTGAGGACCCCCAGAGCCACATACCCAAACTGCCAAACTCCTGCTGGCTGACAGAACCCTAGATATCAAGGAAAAGTGCAGTCTCGTGGTAAATCAAGGCTGGGGAAACAAAATCATAATGATGTCCGGAAGAACACCAGGAGCCCACTTCTTATAAGACATAAAGATTTTTTTCTAATGGTGCTAACACATTGTTGGAGGGGCCCCCAGCAGAGCTCTAGATCAATTTTTAAGTACCATAAAACTATCCTAGAACCAAATACCACATAGGTTCAATATCCTTTCTCCACTTTCATATTGCATTATTTTTTTTTTTTGATTAAGAACTTCCCAGAGCCAAACCATAAGAGACTCTTAAAAACTAAGAATAAACTGAGGGTTGATGGGGGGTGGGAGGGAAGGGAGGATGGGTGATGGGCACTGAGGAGGGCTCCTGTTGGGATGAGGTGTTGTATGGAAACCAATTTGACACTAAGTTTCATATTTAAAAAAAGAAGAACTACCCATACTGAGGTGCATGAATGGCTCAGTCAGTTATGTGTTCAGACTCTTGATTTTGGCTCAAGTCATAATCTCACAGTTCGTGAGTTTAAGCCCTGTGTTGGGCCCGGTGCTGACAGTGTAGAGCCTGCTTAGGATTCTCTCTCTCCCTCTTTCTCTGCCTCTTTCTCTCTCTTTCTCTTTCAAAATAAATAAATGAAACATTAAAAAAAAAAAACTTTCCATACTAGGCACCTAATTAGGCATTGTGACAACCTGTCTTATTTCAGGCTGCTATGAAAAAATACCACAGACTACATAGCTTAAACAGCAAACATTTATTTCTCAAATTTCTAAAGACTGCAAAGTCCAAGATCAAGGTGCTAGCAGAAAGAGAGAGAAAGAGAGAGAAAGAGAGAGAGACATAAACACAGAGACTGAGAAGGAGAGAGAACTCTCTCCTGTCTCTTCTTATAAGGGCCCTAATTTCATTTATGATTCCTAATAACTAATAGCGTCCAAAAGCACCACATCCTAATACCATTTTATGATTACATGATATAAAGTTTGCAAAGGACACACAAACATGCAGCCCGTAACATATATAGTAACTTAATTCTCAAAACAAACTTGGTGTTAGACATACTATTTCTCATTTTATGGATTAACATTTGAGACTTGAAGAGGTGAAGGAGTTTCCCTGAGTTTACAGAGCCACAGTTTGCTGTCATGACTAGAATCTGCATTCTCCATCTGTGGACTGTTCTTCAAGCCACAATTGCCTCGTGCTATAGCTAGATGGCATAATAGCTCTTCCTTGCCTAAATAGACCATGCAATTTCTAACTCTGTATACCTCATGCTCTGACCTATAAAATACATCCTGCCATCTTCATCTAACTGGCTTTCAGCAGACATTCATGAAATACCTACTTTTTACCAGTGTGGTAGGCAGTAGGAATATATACACAAATAATCATAAAATTCCTGTGCTTAAGCAACATGGAGCTAATGGTAGGTACAAACTATTCTTAAGCAATCTGCTCAGATTCTTCCTCCATGGTGAATCCTTTTCCAGCCTAAAGTGAGGTAGGTCTCTCTCTGACTGATCCACAGAGGACACATGTATTTGGAACTAATCATTCAGAGTGTGTGCCTTTTTTGCATATTCACCATCTCAACAACTAGTTTATGTTAAGTGGTATGTTTGTATATTACTCACTATAACCTTTCTTGTGTATCACTTATGGTAGGCACTTTATAACAAGCCTTCAGTAAGGAATGATTTACTGAGTACTTGTACGGTGCTGGGCACTGTGCTAAATTCAGAAATAAGTAGTGGAGAAAAAAACACAGAAATCCTTTCTAGGAATTCCTCTGAAAATTTTGGAGTCTTGGAATATATGGACATGGAAATGGTCATTTATAATACAGTATTATAAACCTTATACCACTGAAGCAGTTGTTTCTAGTTTGTCTTCATAACTTCATCAAGAGGTCCAGAGTGCTTTAGGATGGGTATGAAACTTAATGCTTCACAACCTTCAACATACATCATAACACAGGGTAGAGAGTGCCAAATATGTCATAACAGAGCCAATGACTCTGGATCTGTAATGACCTAAATATGTTGTCCTTTAATTAAATTAAATTTCAGTGCTATTATAAAGAGATTGAAGGTAGGTTCTTCACCAACACCAAAAATTAACCACAGTTTGGTTTTTTTTTTAATAATACTATTCTAATCAATGACATCTATAAAGTCCAGCAGGTATTTCTATGTTTTCTTTGAAATATGTTTCTTTGAAACATTGAAGTTTATGACTGGTCACGAGGGTTTAAGAGGGCAAAGTTTCTTTTCTTTCTGGATGGAAAATAACACTGTATGAATTGTATACATGCCAAATATTCATAAATTCATAGAGAGCACTAAAAATTCTCACACTCTTTCACATGAAAAATCGTAGAAAATGCAACGTTTTTGAGCAACATAAGACAGGATATATCCCCAAATTTATATTTGTATCACAGAATATAAACATGCCAGATTAAGCTGGCTTAATATTATTCATTAACCCAGTGAAGATGAACATTTACCATATTCTTAGTTCTAAGCAGTGATGTTTATTCATTAAGCAGCAAAACCACTTCTTTCTGCAAGAATGTACTGAACTAGAAACAACAGAAATGTGTATTTGTATTATTATGCACATAAACTTATTGACTTTGAAATGATTAACTTGTAGATCAATAAGGGAGAAATTCATTACACCAATCAGCTCCAAGTAACTAGAACTAAACAAGATGCATCAGTCTAAGTTAAAATGGAATTTACTTCAGTACTGCTACAGCCTAAAACAAATCATAGAATGAAATCAGCACATTGTACCAGGAAATTTTCATGAACAATCTGATAGATTCTAATACATTAGGTTTTCATGTATACCAGCCTCTCCGGCTGTATGAAAAATGTTGAGATCAATAGATGCTGATGAGCAATATTTAAATGAATTTCTAAATGACTATAATAAAAAATTTAGTTGACTCAACCCCTGCTGTTCTTGGCTGTAAAGTTATGAGCTCTATTTACCTGAAAGCATGTATGCCTATTAAACTTGGCAGGAGTTTCTCAACATTGCTATTAAATAGGATATCTATTTAAAATGAACCAAGCATCAAGCTATATCAAGTCTCTTACTTCAGACTGGGATAAAGCAGCATGCTAACCTCATGTACATGATGCAAAGAGCAGAAGAGAATAAATCTTCGTGCCTTTTAACCTTCCTTGTGAGTAAAAATTTTTCATAAAATGTGGCTGGCATTGAAAGACTATAAGCAAGTTTGCTTTCACAGATACTAACTATAAAATGTCTAAATAAAAAGTGACACAAGAAAAAGGAAGATGAATTAAAACTATAGAGATGCTTTAAACAAATGCATCTTTCAAAAAGCTTCCACACCTTTCTGGAGGCCAAGAATAATCTGTGGAGCCAATGAAGAAGGGAGTGAAATCTGTAAGACATTAGCCTCATATTTATCATCAACAGAAATTACACCAGTGTAGAAAAAATAACTTAAAAATAATACAAAATATATTTAACGAGAATTGTTTGTAGTGAACGCAAAGACAAGAGTCAAAGATGCAAAAGGTGATATATATTAAAGTGATCTGTAAACCCTAGAGTGTATATTAACACTGAGCATATTTTTTCCCCAAATAGACCAATGAACAGTGGGAAGAAACAAGAAATAAATAACTCTAAAGGTAAATTTGTTATTTTATGTTTAGTATTAAAATATTAATTGTGAGAGCTGGGAAATTACTCAGTTTTTTGTTTTTGTATAAAAGGGATTAATAAAATTAAAATTCCAAGTAATGTTTTAAAATCATAAAATATCAGGGTGCTTGTATGGCTTAGCCGGCTGAGCATCCAACTTCCGCTCAGGTCATGACCTTGGGGTTCCTGAGTTCGAGTCCCGCGTCAGGCTCTGTGCTGTCAGCTCTGAGCCTGGAGCCTGCTTCGGATTCTATGTCTTCCTCTCTCTCTGCCCCTCCCCTGCTCACGCTGTCTCTCCCTCTCTCTCAAAAATAAATAAACATTTAAAATTTTTTAAAAAATAAAATAAAATCATAAAATGTCAAAAGTTGATATGATATCAAAAATCCATCAGCAGGTATTTATGGATTATCAGCTTGAGTCCTATATTCTGCTTTTTGATGTGAAAAATATTATAAAACCCCTTTCCAAAATAGAAAGGAACTGGTAAGTTAAGGGATAAGCGTGGCTGAGCACCACTTCTGATGGTTCACTTCATAGCTGTGGGGTATCAGTAACCTCCCTGTTATACCAGGCTTATAGGACTGGCCAGTTGATCACTCCAAGTAGCAGCTCACCAGTGTTGGGGGAGTGTGGTGGAAATAGCATCATGGAGTTATGGAGATGAATAAGGTCAGGGTACTTAGTAATGTGGTCTCTTTCCTAGTGTCTGTGTTCCTGTGCCAGCCACAGTTACTGTCTGACAACCCTCTCCGTCTGCATTCTGGGAGCAGCTCCCTCTACTTGTCCATCAGGCCCACCATGGGATACAGTACCCTTTGTTGAAAGTCTCAGGATGCAGTGTCATGCATAGAGTTTCTTGTCTACACCTTTGCAAAGAGTCTCTTCATTAAAATATCTTAAAATATCTCATTACAGGCTGCTGACTGCTTCTTTCTGGGGCCCTGACAGAGACAGAATTTAACAACCTTTGTTGTCAAGGACTTTATGATTCTGGGAAAGCAGGAACCATTTCTATAAAACAGTGGGAAAGCACTATAAGACTTCTTTAATGAACTACTATATGTTGCAGCAGAGATGAAAGTTTTAAGAAGAGAGGTGTGAACCAAATAGGAAAGCTTTAGGGAGGACTTCATATTCTTGAAAATTAGTATGGATTTGAAAAGAGAGAGAAAAGATTAAAAGGATGAATTCCAACCCAGGAGAAAAGCCATTGAAAAAAGAAAAAAAGGACATCTAATCCTTGCAGATAGTCAAAGATTAAAAGTGAAGGTAACCATATATCCCACCCAGGCTGTCCAAGACATCCTTAGTTTATAGCTATTGTCTCCATGTAATTCATTAATAGCAACAATTCATATTATAATGCTTTTGAATTCGTTATGTCATACAAAGTCATTTTTAATTCCTGAACAAGGAATTACTATGATGAAAGAGTTATTTTACTAGGACATATTTGGCAATGGAACATGATATGGACTTGAAACAGAAAGGGAAGTTCAGAGAATAAAGGAATTTAAAGAGAAAAATCACTTGGTTAAAAATGATGACACTATGAATTAACAGAGAAATTTAAAAAAATATATTTTCATAATAAAATCTTAGGTGCATTCAAAATACAACCAACAATTCTTTGTAAACTCAAGCCTACACTGAACCTCATTCAAAGAAACAAACTCTAACAACCTAAAGAGGTTAAAAGGAGTTATATCTTTACTTTATGAGTTTTTTGACAAGTTAGTGTATGTTTTTGTCTTTCCAGAAGTCTCTTATCCTTTCACTGGTTCTCATTCTTACCTCAGGTAGCCCTTCTGTCAGAGGCACAAAGAAGCTTGTCCTTCCTTAGTCTCTACTTTGTTCCAATCTTGGCATCCTTTTTGGCTCAAGCTTGCTCTTAAAATGGGATAGTTTTTAGCTTGGTTTACTGAAATCGTCACATCAGAAAGTTTTGGTGTTTTCATAAAACATTGTTATAAAAGCCTTTAAGTTGCATGCACAAGATGATAAAATAACCAGAATTTATGTGAAGGAGCAAATTTTGGCTACCTTATTTCCCCTTCATCCCACCCCATCTTTCAGAGTAAACCCCTTCTAATTGTTTTTGGTTTGAATTCCTTACATGACTACTGTGTGAATTTAAACAAGACATTTATGCCATTCTTATTTTATTAACTTCATATAATATCTAATTAATTCCTGCTATTAAATATAAGGGTTGAGATCATCTACTCTTCCTCATCTTATCCCGAAATATTTCCTAGACAATTATCTTCATTTTTTTAATTAAGTAACTTGGTAAATTTAATAATGCTTATAGACTTTTTTTAATCCCAGCGTCCTTTGACTTCTTGCTATGTAAAATGAGGAGATGGTACCTTCCTTCCTCACATTTTCCCTTTATTTTTCTCCTTCTGAAAATTATACTTTACTTTTGATTTTAACATTGTCCATGTTGTTTGTATTTAAATGAAATTTTAAACCATAACATATTTCAATCATGCTTTGGCTATAGGTTGATTATAAAATTCTAAAGCCAATAAACTATATTTAACATTAGCTTTCTCACTGTAAGGCCACATGTTGTATGAACATTACATTTTTTTCTCTATGTGTAAAATATCAGGCTTCTGGGCACCTTGAAGAAGAATGCTCCTAGCACCAAAGACAAATAAATGTTCTCTTCTTGTATTCCTCCAAGTGATCAAAATCATTTCTTACTGAGTTTACTTTATTTTGCACCATAAATTGATTTCATAGGTAGAATATTTTCTACCATGATGTTTCTCTTCCCAAACTTACACCAATGTCCTGTTTCAATCCATACACATGTAGGGAATACTACAAACATCCTAAGACTTATAAAAAAAATACAATCCCACTTCCATTTATGATAGAGCAGCTTATAGTCAACCAACCAATTCTCCAGCCAATAAACCCATAAAATAATATGAAAATATTGAAATCACAGCTGGCCAAAGACACTGGAGATGAACCAAGGCTTTCAAAATTTTAGTATTCAAGACATTCTCTGCTGACTTTCCAACAGATATGATGGAAGGCAGAAAACAATGAGGAGATTTAACATGCCAAAAGATGTTAAAATTTCATACACCACGAAAAGTGTCCATCAACAGAGCAATTAAGACATTTTAAGACAAAAAAGTGAGAGATTTTTCATTAGCAAACACAAAAAAGAAATAACTTGAGCTAATTTACATGCATTCAATAACTACTGAATATATATTCTTTCCAAATCGTGTGGAACATTTACCAAAATTGTGTGCTGTACCAGAAAGCAAGACTCAACATATTTTAAAGTATTAATATCCCTCAGAGAAAATTTTTAATTTTAAAAATACACATCTAAAAGGTAGAAAAATCTCCAAATATTTGGAAATAAAGAAACATACTTCCAAAAAGATCTTGAATCAAAGAAGAAATCTCAATGGAAATTTTTAAACATTATTATGTACACAATAAAGAAAAACACAGCTGACAGAGCAAAATTTAGAGAATGAAGCTAAAACCATATTTAGAAGAAAACATATGGCCTCAGTGCACATCAGAAAGAAAGAAAGGGTAGCTACCAATGACCTAAGTATCCAAAGCACTCATAAATGGAAGAACCAGAATTCAAACTCTTGTGTCTAGCTTTAGGGTACTTGCTCTTAATTCCTTCACTACCACATTTATTTAAGTATCTCCAAAATTAACAAGAAATGATTTCAAAACCAACAACCACTCCCCGACACACCATCCTCTCCCATCTTAACCTTCACAGGAAAAGTTCTTGAAACAAGTGTCAATGCTTACTTTCTTCCCTCTTTATCCTCCCCGCCCCCGTCACTCTTTAATCCATGATTTTTTTTTTACTGTTTACTTGCCCTGCCAACTCCACTGAAACTACTTTTAATGTTATCAAACTATTTGCCAAATCTCAGTCTTCTTTTCATCCTTTTTTCATACATATTTTCAATATGAATATTCATGCTATGTTTTATTTCTTAAAATTCACTTCTCTACTAGCTATTATCACAGTATTCCCCCCTGATGCCATACCACCCACTCTGTTCATTTTCTGTATCTTCTACTTCTTCCCAGTCTTTAAGTGTTGAAATTCCCCCAAGATTTCTCAAGACTTTACTCTTGGTTCACTACTCTTTTAATCCTTCATAAGCATTACCTCTCCACAACTTCAACCAGATATTGATGATTCTCGCATCTGTATTTGTAACCAGACTTCTTTCCTAAGCTCTGACCTAATTCTCAAAGAAATCAAAATTTTTCCTTCTTAGAGAAAAGCCCAAAGGATTAGCCTAAAACATATCTCCAATACATCTTTAGCTGCCTTAAGCTCTGTTGAAGTAGAATGATCATGGTACTTAAACTTGGAGCTCTACTATCCATTGACCATTACAACTTTGACATGACTGTAATGTGAGACTGGTGAAAGGAACTTGTGATTAATGATATTTTCAATTTATTGTGGAATAATATTCCCAGGAAATTGGTTAAATCTTTAGACCAGGGAGCTGGCATTTGTTAAAAACGGAGAGAGGGTATTTATATATTAGCAAAAACCAAAGATTCTCTACTGGGTACAAATTAATAGTCTGAATACCAGTGTTAGATCTAGTGGCTAACCTAAAATGGTTAACATATACATATTAGAGCTCCACAAGCAGAGACCTTAGTTTCTATGTGTGGGGGGTAGAAGACTCTGTCCTTTTTAAAAAAAAAAAAATTGAATTTTATTTACTTTTGACAAAGACAGAGTGCAAGTGGGGGAGGGGCAGAGAGAGAGGGAGACACAGAATCTGAAGGGCTCCAGGCCCTTAGCTGTCAGCACACAGCCTGATTGGGGGCCCAAACTCACAAACAGTGAGATCATGACCTAAGCCAAAGTTGGACACTTAACTGACTGAGCCACCCAGGTGCCTCAAGTCTCTGTCCTTTTTAAAATTGCCACAAGTGGGGCGCCTGGGTGGCGAAGTCGGTTAAGTGTCCGCCTTAAGCCAGGTCACGATCTCGCGGTCCGTGAGTTCGAACCCCGCGTCAGGCTCTGGCCTGATGTCTCAGAGCCTGGAGCCTGTTTCCGATTCTGTGTCTCCCTCTCTCTCTGCCCCTCCCCCATTCATGCTCTGTCTCTGTCCCAAAAATAAATAAACGTTGAAAAAAAAATTTAAAATTGCCACAAGTAATTCTTATATGCGGTGTATTTTATAATAGATTAGAGTAACATTTCCCAGACCACTGGTAGTTACTGCCAAGTACTATTTTTTAAAAAGAACTGAGGACTAAAATAATGATTGTCTTATAAAAAATAATATTTTAAACAAGTTACTAAATTTATAGTAGACTTCGCTCTCCTCCCCCAACAATCAAAAACTAAAACTACTCTTTTTATTATTGTCATTATTGGAAGGGGTCCTTGAACTTGAAAAGTGTAACTATTGTTATCTACAACTCTTCAAATATTATAGATATCCATTTTTATTAGAATTTCCAATTTGTCCATTTCACAAATAAGATCCTTTGTCCCCATTAATACAAAATAATTATATTGTAAAAGAAGAAAATAGTAGCAATCTATACATTATTATTTTGAGAGAAATTATAAGAATACCATGAAGTATACATTAAGACATTGAAAATCCACAGTCATGTTGTGAAATTTATTCTTTTTAGAGAAAAAGAGAGCACACACTCAAAAGGGGGAGAGGGGCAGAAGGGGAGAGAGAGAATCTTAAGCAGTCTCCACACAGCACAAAGCCCACTGGGGAGCTCAATCCCACAACCCTGGGATCATGACCTGAACCAAAATCAAGAGTCAGATGTTCAAATAACTGAGCTATCCAGATGTCCCTCCTGTTTTGAAAATTTTTAAAGTATTGTGTTAGTTTTTTTAAGTTTACCTCATCAAGACTCATAATCTTTTTTTTTTTAATATATGAAGTTTATTGTCAAATTGGTTTCCATACAACACCTAGTGCTCATCCCAAAAGGAGCCCTCCTCAATACCCATCACCCACCCTCTCCTCCCTCCCACCCCCCATCAACCCTCAGTTTGCTCTCAGTTCTCAACAGTCTCTTATGCTTTGGCTCTCTCCCACTCTAACCTCTTTTTTTTTTTTTCC
>NW_024412377.1:85896955-85914455 GCF_014898765.1 Herpailurus yagouaroundi
TATATATATGTAATGGAGTATTACTCAGCAATCAAAAAGAATGGAATCTTGCCATTTGCAACGTGGACGAAACTAGAGGGTATTATGCTAAGCGAAATTAGTCAGAAAAAGACAAATATATGACTTCATTCATATAAGGACTTTAAGATACAAAACAGATAAACATAAGTGAAGGGAAGCAAAAATAACATAAAAAGAAGGAGGGGGACAGTACATAAGAGACTCTTAAATACTGAGAACAAACTGAGGGTTGCTGGAGGGGTTGTGGGTGGGGGATGGGCTAAATGGGTAAGTGGCATTAGGGAGGACACTTGTTGGGATGAGCACTAGGTGTTATATACATAGGGGATGAATTACTGGAATCTACTCCTGAAATCATTATAGCACTATATGCTAACTAACTTGGTTATAAATTAAATAAGTAAAAAAAATTAAGTAAATAAGTCTAATTTACAAATATCATGATTGTCTAGGAAATTTTAGTAACCCATTTTAAAGGAGGTCTTTAATTAATAAGTGCTCCCAGTTGCAAACTTAGTTAACCTCTTTAGTTACCTAAACTGAATTCATAAATATATCTTATTGCCCTTTAAGTATCCAAGAGTAGTTCTTCACATTCTCTTAAATGATCCGATACTCCTTATAAATTGGTAACATTTCAACTTGAAGTCACAAATTTAAATCAATTAGATATGCAAGACTGACTTGCTACTTCCAAAAGTCCAAAATCTCTTAAATTTTTCCAGTAACTAAAGTACCAAATATGTCCATATTTCTTCAGATTCAAAAAGCTGTCAATGCTGTAGGTTTGATTTTCTTGAAAGTTTCTCTGCTTAACCCTAAATCTGTCCATGGTTAGAAGATGATGTATTAAGCTATTTAATGGCACCCAAAGATGTCCACATCCTAATCTCTGGACCCTGTGAATATATTACCCTACATGGCAAAGGAAATTTGCAAGTACAGTTAAGGCTCTAAGATAGGGAGATTATCCTGGACAATTCAGGTAGGCCCAGTGTAATCACAAAGGTCCTTATAAGAGAAGCAGGAAAGTCACAGAAGGAGCTGTGATTATGGACACAGTGGTGAGAGAGACAAGATAACTCGCTTTGAACATGGAAGGGGACCAGAAGTAGACGAATACTGACTACCTCTGGAATCTGGAAAAGGTAAGGAAATAGATTTTCTGCTACAGCTTCCAGAATGAATCCAGTCCTCCAGACACCTTGATTTTAGCCCAGTGAAACACACTTTGGACTTCTGACCTCGAGAACTGTAAGGTAATACATTGTTTGTTTTAAACAACTGATTTGTGGAAATACGTCACAGCATCAATAGGAAACTAATGGGGCATTTTGGTGGCTCAGTCAGTTAAGTATCCAACTCTCAATTTCAGCTCAGGTCATGATCTCAGGTTGGTGAGATGGAGCTCCACATCAGGCTCCATGCTGAGCATGCAGCCTGCTTAATATTCTCTTCCTCCCTCTCCTTCTGCTCCCTTGCTTGCACACTCTCTCCATCAATGAGTGGATACATACATACATACATACATACATACATACGAAACTAACACAACACTGACCTAATATGGAAATATTTATGCCACTTCAAACAATTTGAAGGCCTATCTCCCTAACTGTTGAGGTTTCATCTCACCAGAGAGTTGGCTGATGTCCCTCCTTTTGGTGAAAATAATGACACATACTGAATCCTTCATATAGTTCATAAACGGACATAATTTATTTTAAAAAAGACACAGGAGGTTATTTACCCCATATCCCTTAGAGTTATCACACAGGTCATTCACCTCCTTCTCTTTATAGGTCTCCAAAACCTGCCCAAGTTGCCACATTAATTGATTTTATATTGTGTTACTTCACTCATATTTAAATATCTACCACTCTAAATCTAAACACTTTTCAATTTGATGTAATATTGTGGAGTTTTTTCTCCCTATATAATCAAACAACAAAATCTCTATGATGATAACATCTCACGGAAACGTTCATGATTTTATCTGATTGATACCCACAGAATAATGAGACATTAGGAAAGGGACAGAAGAAGTATTTATTAAATACTCCATACTCAGAAGACATTCTGTTGAACATTTGGGTTTCCAGTTTTTGGAATCTGTTGATAAAGTTACTATGAATATTTGTGTACAAGTATTTGTGTGGACATAGGTTTTCTTTTCTAATACCTAGGAGAAAAATTTTAAGGTCACAAAAACATACAAAAGTATGTTTAACTTCATAAGAAACTTCAAAACTTTTCCAGAGTCGCTGCATAATTCTACAGTTTTTATTCAAGCTAGTGGATGAATAATAGTATACCATTATGGATTTAATTTGCATTTCTCTGATGACACTTCGTGTGCTTATTGGCAATATGTGTCTTCACTTATGAAGTGTCTTTTTTAATCTTTTGCTCATTTTTAGTTAGGTTGTTTATTATTGAGTTGTAAGAGATCTTTGTACACTCTAGATACAAGTCTTTTTCTAGATAGATAGATAGATAGATAGATAGATAGATAGATAGATAGATAGATATTGCAAATATTTTCTCTGTGACTGCCTTTTCATTTTCTCAATGGTAACTTTTGAAGAGCAAAAGTTTTAATTTGCTGAAGATCAATTTATCAATGTTTTTTTAAACAGCATTTTTTGTCTCTTCCTAGAACATCTTTGTGTAACCCAGATCACAAAGATTTTCTTCTGTTTTTTTTCTAGCTGTTTTCTCCTTTTAGCTTTTACCCTTTTGTCTATTTTGAGCTAATTTTTGTAAACAGTATTAGGTAAGGGTCAAAATCAAAGATTACAGACCTATATGTGATAGAAGTTAGATCAAGAATACATATGTCCCAACTCGTAAACTGTGTAATAAAAATCAGTGCAATTTAATGTACATTATCACTCAATACAGTTAATCCTAAAAAGCATCTTATGAATATCTAGCAAATCTTTGGAGCTATGACTAAAATAAACATCAATAAACGAATAAAAATTTCTCAAAGAAATTTTAACAATACTGTATTATATATTTGAAAGTTGCTAAGTGGGTAGATATTTAAAGTTCTCGTCACAAGAGGGGCAACTGGGTGGCTCAGCTGGTTAAGTATCTGACTCTTAATATAAGCTCGTGTCATGGCCTCATGGTTCCTGAGTTCAAGCCCCACACTAGGTTCTGTGCTGACAGTGTGGATCCTGCTTGGGATTCTCTGTCTTCCCCTCTCTATACCCTTCCCCCACCCTTGCTCTCAAAAATAAATAAATAAATTTTTAAAAAAGAAAAATAAGTTCTCATCACAATAAAAAAAACTTTAACTATGTATGTTGCTATCTGTTAACGAAACTTATTGTGGTAATCATTTCACAAGATGTACATTTGTCAAATCATAATGTTACACACCTAAAACTATACAATGTCCTATGTCAACTACATCTCAATAAAAAAGAAAAATCTAATAGTAAAGGGTAGAAATGTACATAAAAACAAAAAGTCAACATGCACATTTATAAAAAATATATATATAGGCTAAACCTAAACCTAAGCATTTTGGTTAACCAGTTATTTTTCTTAGGGAGTCTATTGCATAAAGAAAAATAATAGAACATAAGAAACCATAGTTTATTTTTTATTTTATATTTGTAATCTATAATTCTAATTTTTATTTTGCTCATGATCCACCACATTTCTACATCATTTCCCATGGTCAATCAGTTATACATTTTAGGGAATATGAACATACTTTTAGTATAAGTAAAACATTAACAAAATATGCACTCAATAATTCCATGCCTCAATAATACACTGGGGAATTATTTGCTAATCTTCTATTAGGAAATATATTGAGAGATTTTTTGTTTTGTTTTTTTTTACCTTATATACAGTGGACTCTTAAACAACTCAGGGTGTTAGGGACATGAATTACAACAAAGTCAAAACTCCATGTATAAATTTTGACTCCCCCAAAACTTAACTACTTATACCCTATTATTGAGGAAGCTGTACTGATATAATAACATAGACAGTTGATTAACACATAATTGTGCGTTGTATGTATTATACTGTATCCTTACAATAAAGTAAGCCAAAGAGGAGAAAATGTTATTAAAGATATAAGGAAGAAAAAATGTATTTATAGTTCTATACCTTAGTCACTGAAAAAAAGCCCCATGTATAAGTGGACCTATGCAGTTCAAAACCGTGTTATTCAAAGGTCAATCATAATACTATGTTCTTCATCTTATTAACTTTATTATATTTTGCCAATAAATAATGGATATATGGTTTTTATGTATAACTTGGATATATTATATCATCAAATCATTTCCCAGCAGTTTGAAAAAATTAAAATACAGAAAGCAGCAAAAGATAATATAAAAATTATCTCTCTTGTCCCTACCAAAAAAGAACAAAGACCACCATTCATTTCATCTATGCTTCAGATTAAAATCTATACATTTTCATACATAATCCCAATTCCTGTAAAATTTTCTTCTCTGCCACGCACCATAGAAGTAATCATTATTATGTAAGTGGTGCTAATCCAGCCTGTTTATGTTTTGAGAGAGAGAAAAGTACCACATAAACACACACACACACACACACACACACACACACACACACACACACACTGACTCACTCATTCACCATGTGTGGTAATATTCTGTGCTTGTTTTTAATTTATGTAAATAGGATCCTACTTTATATAACATTCAGAAAGTCACTTTTTTTTACTTAATACATTTTATAGAGTTATTATGGTAGTTAAAATAAGAGCTAGTTCATTTATTTTAACTGTTACGTAATAGTCCATTGTGTGGATATGTCATAATTTATTTTTCCATTCCTCCACTAATACACATACAGATTGCTACTATAAAATAACACTGAAATGAACAACTTTTATATGTCCCCTTATGCACCTGGGAAGAATTTTCTTAAGGACAGCACTGTCCAATATAACTTTCCTCAAAGATGGCAATGCTCTGTGCTGTGACTACAGAGCATCTGAAATGAGGCTAATGTGACTGAGGAACTGGATTTTTTATTTTATTGAATTCTAATTAATTTAAATGCAAATTTAAATAGTTACATGTGACTAGTGACTATCATATTGGACAGTACCTGTTCAGTACATATGCCCAGAAGTAGAACTGCTGGGCCCTGTGGTATATCCATTTACAAAAATGATCACTCTAAAGTGATTATGCCAATTTACACTCCTCCCAGTAAGGTTACCACTTCCCCACATCCTGCACAAGATTTATATTTAGATTTTACCTTCTTTACCAATCTGAAAAGTTCAAAATTACATCTCATTTTTGCTTTAATTTACATCAACCCAATTAATAGTGCAGATGGAAATCTTATACAACTTTTATTGACCATTTGGATTACTTCCTCTCTGAATTGTCTGTTTATCTGTATCCTTTTTCCAATAGGTATTATCTTTATCCTTCTTAAATTAAAGCCTTACTAAATCTCATTCATTTATATTCCCACCTTGACAGCTCCCTCCAAAGAAGTCCCCTGGACGTAAAGAACTTTTCACCACCCTATTGAACCACTTTTTATACAGCATGGAGTTGAGTGTGTACTAATGCTGACAAGTTTCCCAATTTCACAGAATATCCAACATGAAGGTTTGGCACCTTACCATCCAATGTGGAATATATGGTATCTGTTCTGTTGTTGGTCTTGGGGTCTCAGGTATAATTCATCAACAGAAAAAGTTCCAGTTTTATATCCGATATACATTTCCATGGATATTTGACATTTACATTTCCAGGGACATACTTTTTAGATCAGATGAGTGTATTTATAAGATATTTCTCAGAAGTGCAGGGCAAGTTTGGGAATTATGCATATTAAAAAGCATATTTTGCTTTTTTTCAGAAATAAAAATACATACAAATACAGAAATAAAAATGTATACAATGAAGGGGTACCTGGATGGTTTAGTTGGTTAAGTGTCTGACTTTGGCTTAGGTCATGATCTCCTGGCTCATGGGTTTGAGCCCTGCATCGGGCTCTGTGCTGACAGCTCAGAGCCTGGAGCCTGCTTCAGATTCTGTGTCACCCGCTCTCTCTGCCCTTCCTGTGCTCCTCATGCTCTGTCTCTCTCTCTCTCTCTCTCTCTCTCTCTCTCTCTCTCTCAAAAAATAAATAAACATTAAAACACACACACACACACACACACACACACACACACAATGACATCTGGAGTATTATCTTTGTATTTAATCTATTTAATACCACAATCTTGCTGGGATAGTCTCTTGGACTCATAAAGAACAACAACAATAGCATACACAAATTCTTATCCCCAGAGGCATAACACAAACCAAAGTACATGAGCAACACTATGCTCCTTTACAATCAGTTACACAGAGAAATGTGTGTCAAAGCATTAACTTCAACAGCCATGTGTTACATTATGGGAAATGTCATTATTCATAAATGCATTTTCCATTTTTATAGCAGAAGTAGCCATAGGAATTTCCATTTATAGCCAAGAAGATCACTTATATAGGGAATCATTGGCAAAAAAAGTGAAGTAATGACTGAGAATATGTAGGAGATAAGATAGGTCTATTCAACAGGAAAGGAGTTCCTTTTTTTCCAACACATCTTGGGGAGATAAAGCTGAATAAAATGTTTTGCTCTTCAGTGGTGACTAGGGATACGGTCAGGGCTCATGGGATTGATATAGGCACAATCAGGACTGTGAAACGATGGACACCAGGGGAAATTTCTAAAAATCATGTTATCCAAAACATTTTCTATTATCAAGATCCAGGATTTTCTGTATCTCTGTGGACATAAGAATCTAGAAAATGGGATCTAAGAGAATACAAAGAGACAGAATACAGGAGTTAGAAGGCAAAGGTTCTGACTTATCAAATTAGAAAGGTATTAAACTTTGAATGAAGTACCAAAAATGTTTTAAGCCTCTTGATGTATTTTTTTTTAATTCCAGGTAGCAAAGTGACTTCATAAAATGTTCTTTCAATTTAGAGTAACAATAAATTCCACAAACATTTTAATTTTTGGAATATTTTTAAGTGAATTCTCTTTGAATACTGTGCAAAATGGATTTGTTATATTCAGGTGAAAATATATTAAGCCCCTCCCCTCCAGAGTCACCAATGATTTCCATCACCAAAACACTATTTTTTCCAATTATCTCCATTCCTTAAATGCATTGGGCCTTTCAAAAAAATGCCAAAGGATTTACTTTTCTGATCTTGTCCAAGGATTTTATAATTGAGTATCCTGCTATCAAACCCAGCCATCTACCTCCTCCCAACCCCACCCTCATCATCACCAATGTCAGCAACACTGTAACTAACTAAAAATTCCAAATGTCACTGGGAAGGTCAAATGCCTATTTAGAGGAAAGAATCCCAAGTAATGGAAAAAAAGAAAGAGACATTATGTTTAGTTGATTCAGTATATAAACTCCTTGCTAAAAAGAAATCAATTTGATAATTTCCTTCTCATCCTCTAAGTAGTTCTATGTTCTTCTGATTCTAGAAGATACGTTCATAAAATATTTTTAAAGCCTATTTAAGTTTCTTTGCCATCACATAAAGATGAAACGGAAAGAGTAAAAGAGTTAAACCCTTCAGCTTCTAGATGAACCCAACCATACCACTACATTGTTGTCTTTATAAGATGTGCATTTTAAATTGCTCTCCGTTTTCTCCCAACTCCCCTCATTTGGGACAACCATTATTAACAGTTTCTTTTATATCCTTCTTGATATTTTAGTATTTTAAATATTTTAAACCTATGCAATCATATTACACATCCTCTTCTATGCCTTTTTTAACTCAATAAGTCTATCTCAAGCTGTTTTTCACTTGAGTACATCTATGTAGGTTTATCACATTTGCTTGTGTATTCCATTTTCTTAACAGCCACTTGGAGCAGTATCTAGGAGGGTGTAAGGAAAGAAGAACTGCTGCAGGCCCTAATCTGCATAAAAGTTATACATACACACATGTAATAAAAGGCATATATGTGTATAGTCTGCTGCTGTCAGGTAACAATGTACTATTTCAGGTGGATGCTCAGTGTTTACAGAGGGCCCAGAAGATACACATTACAAAATGGACAGATGAAGTGCTGAACTAGATACTGCCTTCCTTTGATTCAAGGATGCAATATTTTGTCTGCCAAGCCTCTGACATTTTGCTTAAGGGTAAAATGAGAAAATATTTAAGGAGGCATTAAAGGAAAACAGAGAAACTTGAGTAATAGCAAAATACCAGTAGAAGGACCACACAAATTAGATTTAGCCCTTTAGACAAAGATCAGGGAATATAGAATAGGCCTATCAGAGATAATGGTTTTAAAAAGCATACACAGAAAGAAGTACAACATAACAAGGGAAGCTTTTAGTCCATGACTATTCACAAACTGTTTGTAGAAGAGATTGACAAAAACTTATTGGTGGGAAAAATATCTGAGCAGATGAGGTATGCTTTCAGGGCTGCCTCTAATGCTGAAGAGCAGGCAAATCAATAATTCAGCCTTTAACGCTGTCTAAAAACGTAAAGCAGAATTGGTACAATTTAGTAAATGCCATCCATCCACAAAGCCCATACCAAGCCAATTTCCAACAGCCAATATTTTCCATCTTATTTTCTCTATAATATTTAGCTTTTTGCTTTAATTACACTTGATATTTGTAAAGAGAAAGCTGGCGTTGTAATAATTGGATAGCTTTTTTATCTATGTTGGCAGAAACGGAACTTTCTCTTATATTTGAAGAGCAATACAAAAGCAAAACTTCCTTTTCTCACAAACTCAATGCCAAAACTATCCTCTGAGTCACACCGTTTCTTTAAATCATGTTGTTCTGAAAGTTGAGATGTGTTATCTTAAATCTGCTGCCAGGATCCCACTGTTCCTCAGCTAGTACCAAAAAACTACCAATGTCAATTCATCAAAATGTATATACCTCTCCAAGACATTCTTTTTGTCCTTTCTTTCCTTCTCTACTTCCTCCTGATTTCCCCACTTTTTTTCTTTCCTTCCTTCTGTCCTCTCTCTCTCTCCTCTCTCTCTCTCTCTCTCTCTCTCTCTCCCCCTTCTTATTCAGGATGCAAGAGAGAGCAAAGTAAATACAACCTTTCAAAATCACAGATCCAAAAGAAATTGGGGAGGGTCCTAGTACAACAAGGAAAATTTCCCCTTACTCATTTTGTGTTCTGGATAAAAATCCAGACTGAGCTTCAGAAAGCCCAATTGCTTTAGCTTAAAGGGGAAAAAAAGTTTGTGTTGAATTAAAGATTTTAACGTGTATAAAACATTTTAATTATTGGAGATAAAGTTTTATTCATTAATATTAATCAAATATAAATGTGTTCTTCAATTTCTCATCATTAAATACTTAAAATTGCATTAGGAAATCTTGGAAAGGTATGCTGTTGAATAGGTGTTAATGGCATTATGAGCTGAGTGGACAATATTCAAATCTCTGTCTATAAAGTGTTGTTACAAAGCAGGCTTCCTAAGTTCTCATTCTCTTAAGTTATTCTTAGTATTTTTTAAATACCAGCAACAATTCTTAAATTTTTAAAATTCACTTTGCAAGCAGAACAGATAACACTACGAGTGCACAGCTACTAACATTTCCATTTATGTACTCAAAATACCTGTTTTGAAAGGACAATTACCTGTTTTCAGTCACAACTTAGGTGTAAATCTCTAAAATTTTAGCTGACAGGTTTTACTATGTAATAAAACATGTCAAATTCAAACTGACAAGTGGATTTCATTTTTGGAGGGCTTTTCCTCACACCTTTTTCCATTATAATACAAGTACTACTTAGCCATATGATTTTCTGCAAAACTTAACCAAAAATGTAAAACATAATGCATGTCTCAACATCTTCACACTTACATGGAAGGCTCTGGGGGGAGGGAAAGTCTTGCTAAATTCAGAAAAGTGTACTGTCTGGAAATGAAGAGGCTGCCAGCTTTCATCTGTTGTCTTTCTTTAGGTACTTGCGTGCCTGCCTTCCAAACCTAGACTGAGGACAGAGCTATCCCACGTCTGGGTGCATCTCTGAAATTCTTCAATTACGCAGTTTGTGGACTTAGAATATCACATTGTCCAGCCATGTTTATTCTAAACAGATGATCCGGACACAGAGAGATGTCAGCCAATGAGCTTAAGCACTGCATTTTCAGCTTCTCTTTTAATGGAGATCTAGAGAGATGTAAAGTGCAGTCATCCTATTAAGTATGCACATGGACCATTTGTCTAATCAAACTGGAAATTATAAGATAATGAATTATGTTAATTTATTTCAAGTCACAATTGATACTGCAGATAAATACTGAATGGCAAGTTATATAAATAGTAAAGTGTCTTATTGTGAGTGTTGTTGCCGTTTGCTGAGCGGTGAGAGAATGAGATCAAGTTCACTGAAATTGTGTGTGTGTGTGTATGTGTGTGTGTGTGTGTGTGTGTGTGTGTGTGTGTGTAAAATTAATCTATTCCATCACTCCCGTCATTAGCATTAGGCATTAAACAATAAGAATTGGTACTCTTAGAACAAAACTTCTTAATCTTGTGCCATATCCTTAGATGAAAAGAAAAAGGGATAAGACTACATTTGCATACAAACTTTTAATTATTTAAATTTTTAACCTAACAATAGATATTTACACTCTTAATTGTTCATACGATTGCCTCAACATTAAATAGAAAATGATACTTATTTATTATCAAATGTCGTCTAACAAAAGAAAAAAAAAAAAGCTTCGCTGTTATTAAAAGTAGACCACTAGTGCCCCCTTCTGATATGAAAAATGAAGAACAATTATTCTCTTCGACTTGAAAAGACACTCTATGCTAATCCTCTAAACAGCTGTTTCAAGTCAGATTTATGCCAATTCTTCTATGATTTAATAATAAATCCCTCATTTATCTCCTAAAATGGTAAATATTCTGATGTTTTACTATTGTTGAGTTATCTTCCTAAGAAACATTACAAAGTTGGGGAATCCTGTTAATTCTTAAACATAACCAAACGCCTCTATGCAAATTGAGCTTTAAAATAAACTCTGGAAAGAATCTTTCAAAAATATTTGATGTTTTATCATCATTGGTTTTCATTTGATTGTGTGAAAGCTAATAAACCTGAATCTATACCTGCCTTAATCACATTAAATGTCATGTTACCTCGCTTTTCACCAAATTCAAGCTGATACTCACAGACACACTCATTCATTACACTCCTCTCTGACATACCATAAAGGGCAAAAGGCAGCATGATAGATTAAAAAGATATTGTGGTACAATATTAATTACAGTATCAGCACCTCTTTCTAGCTCAGACTGCATATAAATGTCTATTTTCATTTTTACATTCAGAAATACTTTGAGGGAGAATGGATTTATTGCATAGACATACTAAATGGGAACTTTGGTTGGATATTCTAAAGTACCAAGTACAATGCTAGGCATGCCAGAAAATTTGCAATCTTTGTCTTTAATCCAATTTAGTTTTTTCCCGATTATTTTAAGGATGTGAGACTTGGAGTTATTATACAAACCATAACGTGACTAGATACAATAAAGCAGAAATATTTAAAAATTCTCCTTAACGAAACTAAAACTTTAAAACGCCAATTTTTCCTTACTTTGTAAAAGTATTAAAAAAAATCATCTTTTTCACAAGTTAAATAATAAACTAAATGGTACCATATTCTTAAATGTAAATAGTTTTCCTCATGTTGGGCATATTGAAATAAATTGATGAAACCTTCCATTAAGTTGCAAATGCCCACAAAATAACAATAACTTGTAATACTGTTTAACTATGTCAAAATAAAAATATCCAATATTTAGAACCTATTTCATCAAAATATGAATTTATGTTCAAGACCAACCTCAGAAAAAAATTCAGCTTCAACCATGAATGCCATGCTAAAATGTCAGGTGAGCTTGCTTCCAGTTATCTGATCCAGCACGATTCAGATTTTACTTCGGAAGTGCCCTTAGTCCATGTGATGATCACCCATATCTCATTTTTGAAAAATAATTTTGCTTTCCGGAAAACATAATGTTGCATTTTTTGTTTGCAACCCTTCCTGCTGTCCACTTCAGGGTGAATTCTTTTTCACTGATGGAGTTTACCTGTCACACGTGGAAAATGACGACCAAGTTCAGTTTGATGATACTAAACAACTGAACACATCAGGAATAACTGGATCCAGTGACATATTTCCAGTGCTATATCTCAAAGTGAGAAGCCCTACTCCATGAAACTATGAAAGACCCAGAGAGTAGCATCCAGGGGATAATTTCTGAGTGGGTAGGTTTTTACTCGTCAACTTAGTGACTCCTCTAAAGCTCATCCTTTTGACCAGTAGGGTGAGGACTGCTGACTTTGCCAGTCATTCTCCTTCCCTGGGAATCTGACAGAATCACTTATTGCTACTGAAATCTGTGATGTGATCCAGATGTTTCCATTCCACTTTTTCTCTTCAGATTTTCAAAAATATACAAAGAAATCTCTCCATATTCAGAATAGTAAACCAAATGAGAAAGCAATTTAAATTATAATCCTATTTTTAAGAAGCAATAATGATTGCATCATAGCACAGAAAAACTAAAATGTATTTGATTTCTAGCTTTAACTCTTTGACTGCATTTAATTATAGCCCTCGTTTTATTATCACTACCAACAGCCATATGTGGGGCACCTTTGAATGCATTCTCTCTGACACTCGGAGGCCAATTCTCTCTGAATGCAAACTACACACAGTACAGCTGCGGAGTATTACTGCTGGTGTGCGGACAATGTAGGCAGGCAATTGCTGCTCGGTTGAATTGAATTAATAAAATCTACCTCAAAAAAAAAAAAAAACAGGCAGGCATGAAGGCTTTAACACAAATTATACATCATATTCAAAAATCTCTAAGTTGCCAGGAGCAATTCAGAAGGAAGAGAATCCCTAAAATATTTTAGTCATAAATGAAACAGCAATATGTACAGTTAAAATATTGCTGTTATAATCTAAAGGACTACCAAAGACAGAACAATGTAGTCCATGGAGATGGGAGGAAAATCATCCATACAAAGACTAAAAAAATTCAACCCTAAATTCCAATTTCTAATCCATTTGTACTGGTTATCCAAACGTTTAAAATATTTGGAAAAAAAGGCTTTCCCATTTATGTGAATATTTAGAGCATTTGTACACATCCCCATTCTCCTGGTTTTGTGACGTATGCTCCCACCTATATTCTATCTAAACTTGGTTGATTTGTATACTAATTATGAGAATCATAAAATGGCATTCAAGCAGGAAAAAAAATTGAGGGGAAAAAGGTGCTTCAATAAACTTAGCAAATACAGCTGTTATACCTGTTAAGGTTGAATTCCAACTATAAGTAAAGATTTTTTTTCCACTGCAGATCGTGGGAGTTTATGATAACTATAGGTATGATCAAGGCTTATTTCAATGCTTTGAAATGTCAAATGAGTAATTTTATTCTCTTTTATTTTTAAACTATTTGCAGAGACAACACAAAATTATATAATGTTACATTTATTTTAACCTACACTTCTTCCTTCATAAATTTACTTGTCTAAACATTTCACTAACATTGTGCAATTTTAAACTGAGAAAAAGAACAAAGTTACAAGTGTGACAATTTATCAGGAATAGATTAAGTGACAGCTGTAACTAGAATCAGAATTAGTAGATTATTTTAATAGTTCCAGGAAGAGTATAATTTACAAAAGTACATTTGAATGATGTTAGGAAGATAGCATGAGAAATTATTTGCTTAGTACAGGATGATTTCTTTAAATTAAACTTTGTTAATATTCTTTCCATTAGGATATTTTTAAGTACAGAGATGTGTAGATGTGTCTCTTGATGTAACAATTCAAGTCATCATTTGGTTCAGTGACATGAGGGAAAAGTGAGTATTTCCTCAAGATTTTGCTCAAGTAATGGAATCTCTTGGCAAATTTATGCTTTTTTAAAACTACATTTTGATGGCTATTTTGCCCTTTCTCCCATAATACTTCTAAAATTGCTATATAAACTCCCAGATTTTTTCATATATTAACTTAGCTGCATTTCATCTTTCTCATACACTAACTTCTAACCAAGAATGTATTTAAGCGTAGCTTCGTTTTATCCCCTTTACCAAATTCCCAAGATCTAGACATCTTTCCCTTTTTTCCTTTGAAAACTGCCTCAAGTATTACTACTCCAAGAAATCTTGACCACTTGAGGGGCATTAATCCAAATTCTCTTCAAGTCTAATATCTCAACAGTCAATATATACTCTTCTACCAGAAATAAACAACCTACTTGACTTTAATATAAATATATCTGTGATTCGTGCTCTTTGTGAAACATCTTTCATTACTTCTATCAGTATGTTCTTTTGTAATTCTCTCCATGTGAATGTCATTTCTTTAGAGTAAAAAGGAAGAAAAGCTTCCAGAGGAACTATTTAACACGTGCACAGTGATGCATATATTTAGGCCCTTATTAGATGATGACGGTGATTAAAAAAAAAAAAAAAAAAAAACAAAACATTATTTTCATAAATGTTCCTGAGAAAGGAGAACTTCGATTTGTGAACTAGAATGAAAGCTAAGGCAATGTTTAATTCCAAATTATGTATTTTTTAAATTTCTCTTTCTAAACATTCCATCCTTAGTAAGAATATCCTGTTAACTACTTATTATCCTGTTTGACTTTTACAAATTATATGTCTTGCAGGGTTGAATACATTTTGCAGGTCAGTCGATGTTTCAATACTTATTATATGAGCAGAATCATGACTTAAAAGGACTATAAAGAAAGAAATTGCATGGCATCCTTATCCTCAACAGTGATTACATTCTCTTTGAAAGCAAAATAACTAATTAAACCACAGTCTCTAAGTTATGCTCTTACTAGAGAATAGGAGATTCCTAGTCTCCTTTACATTAAGACTATGCATTCAGTACTATATTTACTACAACAAAGGTAAAAGTTATCTTCTCCAGTAACTGATTCAAATGTTTTCCTCAATAGAACCAAGGAGAAAGAAAGGCAAATGAGTTATAAATGAATAGATTTAGCAATAGATAAATAATAGGTAATTAATAGGTAAACTGCATGCTAGAAATGCAAAGAAATATTAAGAACTTGAGCTGTGTTATGTGATTGATTTTGGTTTTAAGTAGAAGAAAGAATATTCTTAAGTAATATCCGTATTTATGATACACTGTATTCAGTCTCTAGTTTGTGTCATGTTTTCTGGTTTGCTAAAGACAGAGAAAGAAGTCCTGTAGTGTCTGGACAAAAACATTAGGGATTTGACATCAACCAACCAAATCCTTTCTAATCCTGAATTGTAATTGGAGATTCAGAATCTATCAAAGTGGTGTACTCACAGAACTCAATAAATGACCACGTGTAAATGCAATAAATGATCAAAAAATAAATGAATAAAAGGAAAACTGAAGTTCAACCTATAGACTAAGACAATTAATTTGTAATTGGAAAATAAAATTTAACTTGAAAATACCTATTAATATAAATCTCCATGTGACCACTTAAGCTATGGTTCTATAATGCAAGCATTATGTACACAAAAGCAGTTATCAACAGAAGTTAATACATTACCACCATTACAGTTTCACCTGGAAAGAAAGTTCTTAATTTTATCCATGTCTAGGCAGTGTCTTCCTAAACAGATTTTGAATAAACTCAGAAATGACATCACAAAACGATTAGCCAAGTTCATTAAGGACACTCATTCCAAGTACATCAAAGCTTGCAAAGGAACGACAGCTTTTTAATGGCAGTTCATCTCCTTGCAATGAATTGTTTTCTTGAATCCTCTGTTGGAACTTGTACAGTTGGCAGCATGCAGTTGATTGTCCCTAACATTTACATGAATGTGTATGTGCTTGTGAGGGCCACTATGTGTGAAGTCTAAGGGGACTGCTCCATGTTAATGAGAAACCAAGGAATTCCTCTAGCAGCATCTGGCATAAGTGTGAATCACATAATTTAAAGCTGTCTTACATGCTTCGTTTCAAATTTTAGGCCTTCTTTCCTTAAAACCACTTTAATCACTATAATATTAAAAGGGGAAAAGTGTTTTCCCTTGTGTTTCAAGTAGCAATTATAGATTGGGAATACCACCACCCCATGTACTCTGATGGTACAGAATGAACATCATAAGCTCCGATTGCTGCTTTCAGGAAATCTTGAAAAAGCAGACATCCCACAGTCAGGTGCTCCGCAATCTGATGGTAAGCCTCTGGCGAGCACAAGCCTGCAATCAGTAGGCAAGGAAATAGGTCACCCCAACTCACTCTACCGCTGAACTCTTTCAGTAGGAAAGTCCACTTTCTTGGACCTTTTGTTTTCTATACTATTCTCTGTAAAGTCTATAATGTAGATGCAAAACTATAAGTATGTGCCGCCAGAGACTTTCATGATAAAACCAAGAATAATCATGTGAAGTTCATGTCAAAGTTGCTTTTACTTGAATGAAATAAAAATCATCAATAGCATATTTTCATGATGTCACTAAGATAAACCCATGTCAAGCCTTCATTTTGATAATTCCGTGATTTTTAAATCTGATTCATGTATAAGTGAACAACTCCACAACACTGAAAAAACATTTTCACAGAAAAACAAGTTTGCAATTAACTTAATAAATGACTTAAATGGTCTTCCTTCTTGGGCCCCAAATATAAACAGAAATGACCCATTTTTAAGCCCCTGTTCATGGTTAAGATACTACAAAAATACCAAGCTAAGGATAGGTTAACAATAGCAATAAGCTGGCTATCTCAAATGTCTCTAATGTATACCAGTGTGAATATCCATATCAAATAGATAGGAAAATCTATGATAAGCCTAAGGATTAAGAGCTCTCATTTGAAGAAATACATTATTTCACCAGAATTATGGTGTGGCGTGCAGACCCTAAGAACTTTTGAAATAATATATTTAATCTCAAGTAGCAAAAATAAACACACAAAAAAATTGGTACCAATAAGATATACAAGGACAACTTTAGTAAATCCATATTTTTGCAGATAATGAGTTACATGACAAAATTTTGTTTTTCTAAATAAAATCGCAAAAAAATGTAAATGGAGTGTAAAATGATTAGAGATGATTACATTAAATCTTGTGAGGCTGAAATTTTTATGACTCACGTTTCTTCAAGAATGGAACCACTCAAACATTCTATTTGCAAGTGTTATTAGCTTCACTTTCAAACAAGTCTTAATGTAGCAAGGATGGCTTTGTAAAGGAATCTTCCCTGTTTTGAAAAGAAGGTAAGAAGAGAAACTTGAGTTTTCCTCCTAATAGCAACTCCCCCTAAAAATAATCATGAGCTGCTGAAAGGCAATACTGTCTCAGTCGTCAACAGCTCTAAAATCAGAGACTCTGGTTTCATCATCTTAATGTGGTATGCAAAGCCCTCCTC
>NW_024412377.1:85919455-85978013 GCF_014898765.1 Herpailurus yagouaroundi
GAATGATGCCTCAATTCCTTAGCCTGATGTTCAAATTTGCCCACATTCTCACTTCTCACTTCTCACCACAATATTATTTCCTTTTTTAAAAAAATATTTTTAATATTTTTTTTGAGAGAGAGATATTGACAGAGTATGAGCAGGGGAGGGGCAGAGAGAGAGAGAGAGAGGAAGACACAGAATCTGAAGCAGGCTCCAGGCTCTGAACTGTCAGCACAGAGCCTGATGCGGGGCTCGAACCCATGAACCGTGAGATCATGACCTGAGCTGAAGTTGGGCGCTCAACCAACTAAGCCATCCAGGCACCCCCACAATATTATTTTCTAATAGGATTTCCATTCCCCTCTGCTTCGTGAAGGAGTGTACAAACAGCATTACGGGGAAATAACATAAATGGGAAAACAGAGACTTTTTCAACTTTGTTTTCTGATATAATTCTAGGCTTATAACATCAAAATACTAAAAACAATATTTGGTGATAGAAAAAAGACATTTGATTTGCATTCTATGCCGTTATATTTTGAGTATATAGTACACGGTAATATTACCTATAAGTATATAGATTCATCAAAGTTTAATTAGGACTATAAAAGGGAATTTGTTTGACCAATGACCTGTGTCAGTTATTAGCTGTATGCAGTTCAGATTAACCACACAAAAAAATAATAAAGTCTTTTACTTTTTTGATTATTATTTTGAGAGAGCACATGCATATGAGTGGGGAAGGTTCAGAGAGAGGGAGAAAGAGAGGGAAAGAGAACCCAAGTAGGTTCCACAGTGTCAGCTCAGAGCCCAACATGGGGCTTGATCTCACAAACCGTGAGATCATGGCCTGAGGTGAAATCAAGAGTCAGACACTCAACCAACTGAGCCACCCAGGTGCCCTGAGGTCTTTTACTTTTTAAATGGAGCTTATACTACCAATTTTGAAACACTTTTTATTATTACATGAAATTCATTTTTAAAAGGGTATTTCTTCACACATAGTAGATGATCAGTAGTTTATTCTTTTTTTTTTCCATTCCACTCATTCTTTAACTAAATTAAACTTGCCTCTATCATATATACTTTTTGCTCATTCAAATGCCTCTGCCTGCCATGCCCACTATTCCTACTGTAATGTGCCCCAAATCTACTCTTCAAGAATTAATTAAGGGCACCTGAGTGACTCCATTGTTTAAGCATTTGACTCTTGCTCAGGTCATGATCCGACAGTCATGAGATTGAGCCCCGCATCAGGTTCCATGCTGAGCATGGCTCCTGTTTGGTTCTCTCTTTCCCTATCTCTCTGACCCTCCCCCTGCTCGTGTGCACTCTCAAAATAAATAAATAAACATTTTTTAAAAATTAATGAATTCAAATGACACCTCTTCCATGCTTCTATTCCCAATTCTTAATGGTTAATAGTGACCTTCTGAACGATGCTTTATCTGTTCCACTTTGGAACATTTATTTCATCTTCAGTGTTACAGTCTAAGGCTAATGGCAAATTCATATCTGGCACATGTTTTTAACTTTTTAAGTTTATTTATTTTGAGAGAGACTGAGAGCACAAACAGGGGAGGGGCAGAAAGAAAGGGAGAGAGAGAGAGAGAGAGAGAGAATACCAAGCATGCTCCACACTTGTCAGCATGGAGCCCAACACAAGGCTCAAACTCACAAACTGCATAACTTAACCGACTGAGCCACCTAGGAGCCCCCTAGCTGAGGTTTTAATGACTCCTCTTTCCCTAACATCTAACGTGGTACCCTACAAACAAGCACCAAAGTACTTAAAGAGTAAATACATGTTATCTGAACATAATTTATGGTCAACAACAACAACAAAATCAGAACCATAGAAATTAATGAAAAGTCATAAGTCCAACAGTTACAATAGGGTAGCAACAAAATTTGAACCCTGTTTTGCTGCATCCTAGGACCTTAGAACCTACATTATGCTAATCCTCATTATGAAGGGAGCATGGGTTTTCCTATTTTCTTAGATTTGAAAGATAGTACCAGTTTCTGTGGCAACATCTAAATAGATTGAATGTTCTTTACTGTGGATATGTACTAATTGTTTCTATAGTCCAAATAAAAACCATTAAAAATATCGTGCTTGGACTTCCAGTCAATGACTTTTTTTAGACCCATCAGAGAACTGAAATTGTAGGGAAAACTGCCACTCCAATATCTGTGGAGGAAAATCCAGAAAGTTATAGAAGATCTGCCTACTTGTGATAGAACCACTGAAGTATAAACTGGTAAGAACTCTTAAATGGTAATTTTGATTAATTACTGGAGCCTGAGTGTGGACTAGCATAAAAGTGAGAAACTCCTTGTGGGCCACAGTCTGGATGGAGCCCCCAGAGTTCTGTGAATTTTGTGAACCCCACTAGGTTCTCACAGTGAAAATCCAAGAAAAATCCTCTCATAATTGTGGCAGAAGGAGAAATGATTGATTACTGTGAAATATGCCCAAAGCATTCTATATAACAAAGATCTCCTTTCCAGATAACAGACCTTACTTGAGTTCATCTCAGCAGAGTGGAAGGGTGTTTCTCCCATTTCAGCCCCCTCTAATGTTCCTGCCTCACCTATGAGGGAAACAAAAAGCCTCATGATAAAAACCCTCAGCAAACTAGCAAGAGAAGGGAACTTCTTCAACTTGATAAAGAGCATCTATAATTAGCCTACAGCTAGCATCATACTTCATGGTGAAAATGAGATGTTTCCTCTAAGATCAGAAACAAGGCAAGGATGCCACTATCACCATTTCTATTCAATAGTGTATTAGAAATCCTAGCTAATGCAGAAAGAAAGAAAGAAAGAAAGAAAGAAAGAAAGAAAGAAAGAAAGAAAGAAAGAAAGAAAGAAAAAAGAAAAAGAAAAGAAAAAAGAAAAGAAAAGAAAAGAAAAGAAAAAAGAAAAAAAGAAAAAGAAAGACAGTACACAGATTGGAAAGGAAGAAATAAAGCTGTCTTTGTTCATAGATGACATGATTGTCTGCAGAGAAAATCCCAGAGAATCAACAGAAAAACTCCTGGAACTAATTAATGATTATAGAAAGGTTGAAGGATACAAAGCTAATATACAAATTCAAATGCTTTCTTATATACTAGCAGTGAACTGGGACCTGAAATTGAAAGCACAATACCATTACATTAGCACCAAAATAAATAACTAAACAAGACACTTAAGTGTAAATCTAATGACAAGATGTAAAGGAGAAAAACTACAAAATCTTATGAATGGAACCCAATAATATCTTAATAAATGAAGAGATAGTTCATGTTCATGTATTGGAAGATAATATTACTAATTTGTCAATTCCTTCCAACTTGATCTATAGCCTCAACACAATCCCAGTAAAAATCCAAGCAAGTTATTTTGTGGATATCTATTAATGGTTCTAAAGTTTATATAGAAAGGAAAAGACCTATATTAATTAACATAATACTTAAGAGGAACAAAATGAAAGACTCACACTACCCACTTTCAAGACTTACTTAAGTTGTGATAAGCCAATATATTATGGCATTGGCCAAAATGGACACATGAATCAATAAAATAGTACAGAGAACCCATAAACAAACCTATACAGTCGACAAATCTTTGACAAAGAAACAGATAAAATTCAATGGAAAAAGGACAATCTTTTTCAACAAATGACACGGGAACAATTAGATGTCCAACTACAAATAAATTAATTAATTAATTAAAAAAATCATCCTGGTAGAGAAATATATTACCATAGACTATAACAAAATAGTTTCTTAAGATTCTCTTAATTTCCTTTATAGCTCTGATTATTTTCTTATCATTATTTTCTTTTCTGATGTTTCTCTTATCAAATATTCAATTCATGTGTATATTCATTTAAATAAAAAATATTTAATCTAGCTTGTATCATTGCTATTTTATTTTTAATTTATTTTTGGGACAGAGAGAGACAGAGCATGAACGGGGGAGGGGCAGAGAGAGAGGGAGACACAGAATCCGAAACAGGCTCCAGGCTCCGAGCCATCAGCCCAGAGCCTGACGCGGGGCTCGAACTCACGGACCGCGAGATCGTGACCTGGCTGAAGTCGGACGCTTAACCGACTGCGCCACCCAGGCGCCCCGTATCATTGCTATTTTAAGTAACTACAATACAGTGATGAATTTAAAAAAAAAAAAAGGAGGAAGAGAGAAAGAGACCCTATTTTCTTGTGTGTGTGTGTGTGTGTGTGTGTGTGTGTGTGTGTGTGTGTAATTTGAGTTGGATAAATAACATGTTCATGCTATTTTATATATGGCTTCCAAATTTTCTAAATTGAATGTAAACTTTTTGAAAAGCTATTATACTGCCTGGCGAGAAGGTGTAGAAGAGAGGAGAGGTATAAAGTTGAGACAGGTTCATGAGTTTCTAGATATAACAACAAAAACATAATCCATGAAAGAAAAAACTGATGTTTTATTTTATTAAAACTAAAAATGGCCACATATGTCCACATAAAACTTGCACACAAACATTGATAGCAGCTGTATTCACAATTGTTAAAAACTGGGAGAAACTAAGATGACCTTCAACAGGTGAATAGATAAACAAACTATGGTGCATAACTACAATGGAATATTATTTAGTAAAAGAAGTGAGCTATCAAGCCACAAAAAGCATGCAGGTGGATCCTAAACATATATTGGTAAGTGAAAGAAGCCAGTCTGATTTCAATTCTATGAAATTCTGGAAGAGAGGAACTATAGAATTAGTAAAAAAAAAAAAAATCCATCTATGATTTCAGAGTTTGGGGAGGGGAGGATTGAATAGGTGAACCACAGAGGGTTTTCTAGAGCAGTGAAACTATTCTGTACAATACTTTAATGGTGGATACGTGACCATAATCTATCCGTTTGTCAAAACTCATAGAATGTGTAACACAAAGAACAAATCCTAATATATACAATTTTTTAAAAACACTTAAGAGGTCAGGGGATGGAACACAGAATGTACAAAAAGGTCCAGCCATATTATCAATATATACAACAATGTCACCTTGGAAACGAGTAGAGTCTTTAAGACTAAAACATACAAGAAACTACACATAAACACAATCCTCTGGTTGATAAGGTTCTTTCCTAAGATGGCATGCATTTAAAACTCTGCTATGTCCATAAGTGTATACTAGAATTGAACAACTAAGTAAATGGAAGGTGGATGGGGGAAGCTAGGCTTCTCACTGGAGTAGTGAGACTTACACATAAACAAGGGGAAGAAGCTGGAAAACTGCATTTACAATAGATTATAAAAAATGCAGACATCAGTATAAACTCATATTTAGCTAAATATAGATGCAGATGGCTCCTTGGAGAAAAGGCAATGTTTAGGACTGAGGCAAGAAATACACAAGGTAAGTCTAGAGTTCCCAATGGCCAAGCTGGAACAATTTAAGTGCCTAAGTAAATAACAAAAAAATAAAATAAAATACACCTAAGTAAATGATTCGGTTTAATAAACAGGGGAGAGGAGACAAACTCCAATGCACAAAATTCCAAATAATTTATGTAAATACTTCACCATCAAAAAGGTAGAACAGAACTTTACACTGCTGAAGTGTGGGTTGTGCATGGTAGCTTCTTTCTAAAGAGTACAGGAACAGGAAATGTAGTTTACAGTGGAGAATTCTAACAACCACCACCATAGCCGAGGAGCTTGGGTTAACTTTAACAATAGTAACTTGTTTTACTCTTCCTATGATGTGATGAAAACAGGTTTTTACCTCTGTTATCTGTCTCTCCAAAATGCATAACACCAGTCTAATCATGAGAGAAATGTCAAAAAACTATCAGTTGGGAGACTTTCCACAAAATACCTAACTAGCACTCCTCCAAGCTGCCAAAGTCATCAAGAACTAAGGAGGAGTGACAAACTATCATAGCCATAAAGAGACTAGGAAACACGAGGATTAAGGGGGATGGTGGTGTCCTAAATGAGATCCTGAAACAGAAAAAGAAAATGTGAATGAATTATGCACTTTAATTACTAATAATGTATCAATATTAGCTCATTAATTATAACAAATGGATCATGCTAACCTAAGAAGTTCATAATAGGGCAACCTGGGTACTGCTTTATGAGAATTACTTGTACTTTTTCCAGAATTTCTCAATAGATCTAAAATTATTCTAAAATAAAAGGATTATTCAAACAATGGTGGCTTAGAAATACATAAAATTACATCCTAAACTTTGTCAAGCAGCACATTTCCTTAAGAGTGTTTTGCTGTACAATGGCAGCAAGAGTATTCCAGAGAAGATGACACAGGGCCTTCCTACAGCAACCTATGTTCCAACTGGCTTCAAAATTATGGCCTTTTATAGGAAAAAAGAAAGTGAGAGCACAGACCATTTTCAGGAGTCAAAAATACCAGGTTTAAGGTTCCATTTAGGCAAGATCTTTACATGTGTTTTTTCACAGGTAAAAACAGACAAAATTTTTACTAAAGTGTATAGGGAAATGAACTATTGAGCAAGCTAGCAAAGAACCACCTGTGACTGTGCACTCTGCAATGGAACCCCCCAGGCCTCCACATATGCACCATAGAAAGTGGGAGGAAAGGTGCACGACCGCCAGCGGGTCACATTGTCCAAAGCCCAGATGAGACGTGGCCATCATGACACTGGGCATGAAAGTTCCTCACAGAGAGAAGAGCAGGACAGGAAGCCCCACTACTCCTACCATTGAGACTCAGTTATTGATATAAACCACATGACTGCCATATGTCCCTTCTCCCCCTTTCAGATGAGACTTTTCAGTGTAGTCATTGTGACCTGACCTAAACCAACTCAGATATCCACAATTATGTTATTCTTTTTCCTATGTATTGGATTCCCAAAGTTACAGAGAAGTGTAACCTAAATGCTCACTTCCTACAACTTTCTCACACTGAAAACAAATCTGCCACATGTGACTTTTATTATGTGACTATATAATGTTTTCTATATATGCAATGAATTTTCAGTTCCTGCCCCTTTTATTCACTCTAACCATACCACGCATGGAAGAATTATTGAAGACAAATGGATATTCTAGCTGTAGGATTCATCTTACAGAGTTGGATTAACTCAAAGAGCCTCTCCACATGTGTTTCAATACAGTACTCTACAAAAGCCCAAGCTATAGAAGTCACTAGATTCTTATACCCTATTCCTGCGAAGGTAGAAAGGAGCATGTAGCATTTTTAGACAGTACATGTATCTTAAACATTACTTATTTCATGAAGCAGTAATCATTTCTAAAGTGGATTATCTTAATTAATAAATCCTTTGTTGGTGGTGAGATCAAGATAATTGAAGGGATGGTTGCAGCTGCAAGGGTAGGGTGAACTCTAGTAGATGCAATGCCAACTAAAGTGCTGCCATTGTTAACCAATCACTCCATAGAACATATATTAAAAGCGACACACACATAAACATAGCACTATTCTTAAAGTGTTTTCAATCAAATTTCAGATGTGATTTTTCTTTACCATTGTGCACTGGGCATGCAGGGAACAGGGTAAGTTTTGGTTTTAAGTAGCTCAATCATGGAAAATCTTATCGTGACCAATGCTCATCACCTACAACTTTTAGACTTTGAGTTGGGTGTGGTAAGGAAATTATATTCAAGGATGGTCTCCCATGGGGAAGAGGAGAGTTCTCTAGTCTTTTGGCATTATGCATTTCTTTAATAAGAAAACTATAGTCCGGACTCTGTCTTCTATTTCAATAATCTGCAGCCAACCAGTTGAATGACAAGGATACTACTTTTCTCAAAAAAATTAACCAACTGCCTCTGAATTTTCTAGTCATCAGTAAAAGGACAAAGGGAGCCTAAAAGAACATACACACATATAAGAATATAGCTTTAAAAAATATTAAAATTGGGCTGATAGCAAGCCACTCAAACACTGATATCAATGTAACAGTTTTATAATGCCAAGTAAACAACAAGCCACCTACATTAGCTTATAAAATACATTTTACAGGACAAAAAAATTAAAATTTTGATTTGCTACCTCACCTCTTTCTAGTCTTTACTTCATTGACACCATCTCAATTAGGCACTCTTTGGTTAACGTATCTACAACTGACCATTCCCAATATACCCTGATCCCCTTTTCTTCATTATTTTCTTAGCACTCTTACTACTAAGACATGGTATCATATGTATTTTACTTCTCAGTATTATTTATGCCATACAAATTTCCTTGAGAGCAGGACTTTTTTATCTATTTGGCTCATGATTATGTTCCCATTGCAAGATCTACATCGAAAAATTAGTAGTAACTGCTCAGTTGTTGAATTAATTAACATTAACAACCTTTTGCTCTTGTGGGTGAAATGACAGATAACCATTGTGATATGTTGCCTAAGTGGTAAAATTTGGGGAAAAAATAATGCAAATATATTTTTTAATTTAAGAAAATCAATACCTTGGGGCACCTGGGTGGCTCAGTTGGTTAAACATCCGACTTTGGCTCAGGTCATGATCTCACAGTTCCTGAGTTCTAGCCCCATGTCGAGCTCTGTGCTCACAGCACAGAGCCTGGAGCCTGCTTTGGATTCTCTCTCTCTCTCTCTCTCTCTCTCTCTCTCTCTGCCCCTCCCCTTTTCATACTCTGCCTCTCTCTCTCAAAAATAAATAAGCATTAAAAACATTTTTTTAAAAAATTAAAAAAATCAATACCTTGAACTTTTATCTAAATGACAAATGATGATAGACAAGAAAACAAACAAGGCCTAGGCAAGTATACCAAAGCATAAAGTATCAATTTTTTTTAAAAAGTACCAGTTTTCACTGTAGATCCATTACTTTTCCTACCTTTATCTTCAAAGCATATACCATTATTCAAACCAAGTAAGTTCACTTTCATTTTTTACATTAAAAAAATCACTTTTAATGGTTTTTTTTAATTTATTTATCCATTTTAAGAGAGAGAGAGAGAGAGAGCTGGGGAGGGGCAGAGAGAGAGAGAAAGAGAATCCCAAGCAGGCCCCACACTGTCAGCACAAAGCCCAATGCAGGGCTCGAACTCACAAACTGTGAGATCATGATCTGAGCAGAAACCAAGAGTCATATGCTTAACTGAATGAGCTACCCAGGCTCCTCATCACTTTTAAGTTTTTAAAGAAAAACCAAATAAATGTCAAATTAACATATTAGAATTCTGTAATGAATTTTCTCCCAGTATTTGGAAGTACATTATCAAAAATTTACTAATGATTACTCATTTAGCTACTCTCTGTTAAAAAGATACAGACTGAAAGCTGAGAATGATACAGAAAGAGCATTTCTACTAAAATAAGAAAAGAAGCTAAACTGTGATCATGACCAAAAGTCTAAGTAAGCCAAACATATTCCAAATCGAGAAATGGAAAAACTCTTCAACCTTGTTTCCCAGTAACATTTTCACTACTAGACACTGAATTAGAAAACATAAAGTTTAAACATAAACTCTTATTATGAAACAAACATTCATCTTGATCATAAAAAGTGAAGAGAAGCAAGTATAATATGACTAAGAGTGGGAATTATTCTAAAATTATGCCCTGGGTTTCTCACTTATTAGCTTTGTGTTCTTGGGAAAATTACTCAACATCTTTGAGCTATAGCCTTAATTTAGCCCTCTGCAAATGGAAGACTGTAGGTGTAATACTTTCTTCTTCAGGTCATTGTAAAGACAAACGGTATCATGTCCACCAAGTGAATGACATACTGTCTGCACACATTAATAAACTGTAGCTTTAGTTAACCAATCTGCAACTGAACCACAAATGCCCACATCAATGCGCATCCTTCACTGTACTGAAGATCCAGGTTACCTAGCAAGTACTAGAGTTGTAGTCAAAAGGCTTCCATGTTGGTAAACTTTATTACATGAATAAGAGTATTTATGATTATTATTTAATATTATCATTGTTTATGATATCTATAAAGAATCAGGATGTTCCCTTAATAACAGCCAGTGAGAAGCTCCTTCTCAAGGGAAGAAAATAATTCTGAAGAAGATAGAAATGAAAATGTAGAGCAGAATCAAGTACCAATTACACAGAAAATAGAAAAAGTTAATATCCATAACACAGATATAGGGACACTTAAAATTAGCCAAAGTACAAATACAAGGATGAGGTACTAGTGTAAATTCTTTTTCTCTTTTTGTCCATTCGTTTTTTTTTTCTTTAAAGCTTTTATTTAAAGTCTAGTTGATTGACGTACAGTGTAATATTGGTTTCAGGATGAACATAGGAGAAGGGGGGAGAAAAGAGAGGAAGGGAAACCATTTTCTTGAAGGTAGATCCATAGAGAGATGCCCTGTAAGTTATTTGACCCTGCACATGCAATCTATGGCTCTACCTCAAATTTGTATCTTTTCACTCAGCTTTTTTAAATAAATATTAGACAGTAAGTCTGATATTAGGATTTCATCCTCGAAGATTTAACCCCCAACTAAGTTATCTATTTCATAGGAGATACCCCAAGGTGCAATGATGACATACCTCTTGGTTATGTAAGACTGGGTTCATTAAAAAGAAAGCTTTGTTTTGTTTTGGAGACTTTAAAAAAGAGCCCTGTCTACACTATTCTCCAAGTATTAAACTTTTAAAACAAGAATGCTTCTGCATTTTTTTTGCTTTGCCTTGCTTTGCAGCCTTTACTTACATAGCAAAATTGGCTGATTAGAGATCTACTTCTCTCTAGCTCCAAATCCTTTAAGGTCCTTCTTATACAGAGAGAATGTTTCTTGTGCCAGTTATCACTTACAAAAAGAAAGATAAGGGATTCCAAGATCAAAACCTATTGACCGCAATTCCAAAGTCAATCTCACATTTTTCTTCCCATACACCAAAGAACACTGGTTAATCTGCAAGCAAGCAGACCAGACCCCAGGCCAAGCCACGATCACATTCGAAACAGGTATTTAGCACAATAATTCACCAACGATCCCTTACGAATGATAAACAATGAACTCACCTCAGACAAACACTATTAATGCCTTAAGGAATACAACTTATTTTAAAACTATATTTATGACAATAAATTCCACAAAAGCCACGTTCATTTTTTTTATTTATTCATCACTTATATATGACACCCAGTGCTCATCCCAACAAGTGCCCTCCTTAATGCCCATCACCCATTTCCCCACCCCCATCAACCCTCAGTTTGTTCTCAGTACTTAAGAGTCTCTTATGGTTTTCCTCCTTCTCTGTTTTTATCTTATTTTTCCTTCCCTCCCGCTACGATCATCTGTTAAGTTTCTCAAATTCCACATATGAGTGAAATCATGTGGTATCTTCTTTTTCTGACTTATTTCACTAAGCATATTACCCTCTTGTTCCATCCATGCTGTTGCAAATGGCAAGATTTCATTCTTTTTCACTGCCTTTGTGTGTGTGTGTGTGTATATATATATATATATATATATATATATATATATATATACACACATACATACACACATACATACACACAGTATCTTCTTAATCCAATCATCAGTTAATGGACATTTGGAGACACCTTCATTTTTTTTTTTCCAACGTTTATTTATTTTTGGGACAGAGAGAGACAGAGCATGAATGGGGGAGGGGCAGAGAGAGAGGGAGACACAGAACCGGAAACAGGCTCCAGGCTCTGAGCCATCAGCCCAGAGCCTGACGCGGGGCTCGAACTCACGGACCGCGAGATCGTGACCTGGCTGAAGTCGGACGCTTAACCGACTGCGCCACCCAGGCGCCCCAAGACACCTTCATTTTTAATAAATGTTTTATTTTTTGTTAGTAGTAAGCTATTATTACTTCAATGTATATCTTTACAAGGAGACTTTACTTAACTGAGACTTTTAATAATGACTCTGAGACTCTTGATAAAACTAGCTAAGAACCATGAAGGTATTTTAAAAAGAAAAAAAAAAGCCTCAGTGTCATACTTACACATTTAAAAAAAAAGGTTTAATGTTCTGGGGCTCCCTTTGCCTAGTTTGTTTGAAGTTGCAGGGACCCTTCAAAGATGCTGAGGGTATATACAAACATCCAGTTTCTGAGAATGGAATTAAAATATACTGATGAACCTACTCCCCTTTCCTCTCATGGAATCAGAGCCTAGTGGGAGAGATGGAAGCCAGTTATAATCAAGCGCAGGGTTCCCCTCAGTGGATACGATAGCAACTCAAATGATTAAGAGTGAGCTGTTTAAGAGTGAGGTTAAAATTTCTTTCCAACATATGCACTGCCCAAACACATCTTGAAGGTGGTCTCACACACAAAATCACAATACTTTTTTTCTACTTTAAGTGTTTTTTTAACATGTTGTTAAGCATCAGATACTTCTTTGCATTGAGTGTCTTGTAATTTCTTTGCCAGAAACTGTTTCATATTTCTTATCACTTATACTCATGACAATAATATATCCCAGAAGTATTTTCTAGAATAGATATTATAAATTAGGAGGGACATTACACCACATTAATTCTAAATAGATAATGTTATTGCCTAATTTAATAATATTTGGTAACCTGATTTAAGAATCATGACCATTCTAAAAAGTCATAAAAGAAATCTTTTTAATGAACCAGAAAATAAATGGAATCAAACAACATTAAATGGAGTAGCTTGAACAGTGGAGGATTGAAATAATAATCCTTTGCTATAGTCAGTCACCAGAGTTCTTACATCATAAGAAAAAACTTTTTCCCTCAATGAGAGCTATAGTTGATTATTGCAGTCTGCTCTTTAAAAAAAAAATCCCATTAGAACCTCTATTTTGATTCCTTCATGATCATGAACCTTAACTAAACTCACCTGGAGATAATGGTGAAGATACTTAGCAGCCTTTATTTGTAGTCAAGTAGACTATTTTTATACCCAACCAGACAACATTTTTTATGACAACCCTTGGAGTAAAATTGGAAGAAAAAAAAATAATCTAGAGAAAAATGTGAAAGAAAGCAAGATTTTTACAAATATTTGCTTATTTACTCACACTTTTTTATTACTGTTAATTTTAGAAATGGGATAATATGTGATAGGATCCCATGATTGCAAAAAACTAATTCTCAAACAGAGCTACACTGTTGAATTAAAGCTGTTTGTGCATGTGTGCGCGCATGTATGTATTTTCACATAAAAATGTGCTATGTGAAAAATGGAAAGTATTTCATAGTGTTGCTGGCTAGATGGATGTGCTAATAATCCGGGTCAGCACACATGCCCCTATTCAGCAGCTCTGGGTGCACTGCGATGATTAGGAATGCTATTTTGAAAGGTGAAGCAAGAGGTCTGCCCTTGCATACACAAAAGTACAGTCCTAAGCAACTAGATGATAATTACCCACTCCCATTACCATTCTTTATAAAAGAGTAAGCTATTAGTTGTAGAAAAATTACATACATGCATGGAATGTACTGGGAGAAATGACTGAACACCATAAATATTACTAAATACTTAGACTACCCTACTGTCATGAAATTATAGATGGATATAGTGAAAACTGAGCATCTGAAATCAACTCTTCCCACATAAAAGACACACAAAATGGTTCTTATTTTTATGCCTGTTGGCATTTTGCTACCTATGTATTGTGTATATAGCTGACCCGCATATGTCAAGTCCACAGATTCTAAGTGCCTTGGGAGGGGTCAGGATGGAGAGCCTGAGTGGTAACATCTACACTAGATCTCAAGCCCATACTTTCCTGGTGTTCTTCTTTCTTTTGACCAGGTTTTCCTATCCTTGTGGCCCCTTTTTTTTCCTTTCCTATCATAGTTCTTCACCTACCATAGTTCTAGATCTCAGGCAAGGAGTGGCATCTGCTTATTATCCAGGAAACTAAATATTAAAGGGACTCTTAATTAATATGTGTGTAGTGTAATTGAAAAATTGCATCAGTGAATCAAAATTTACCCTTGTGAACTTATTTTTAAAAATAAATTTAGAATAAATCAATGTGGGGGGAAAAAGAGAAAAGCCTTTTTTAAGCTGTTGAGATGTTCTAGAAAGATCCCACAAAGGTCAACATTGACAACGCAGTGCACACCGTCATTATTTTCTTTTATCTTGCTCTCTAGTGGTTGAGGGGACACATTTTTCTTTTCTTCTTTTAAAGACATTTAAAAGCAGTGTTCCAGTTTCACAGCCAGCATCTTCACACCATTCGAAAGACATACAGTCAATCATAACCCCAAAGAGGAGGCAGAGGGTTAGTTTTCACTTAAGTAAAGTTTAGTGAAAAGCCAACAGAGCAGTGTGATTATGGCTAGATCAATGATGCATAGTTCTGAAAGGTTTCACACAAGCAGCAGTCTTAGGATGCAGCTCTAAGGAGCAGGTAGGTCAGAAAAAAAACATAAACTCAATGCCCAGCACATGTACCTCCCTTTGGGTCCATAAAGAATCTGACCAGATTGTCTAACGGGAAGCCATTCTTGCCACAGGGGCAGGGTTGAAGTGCTTCCATTTCCGATGACTGCATTTCAGCCTTGAGTATGTCAGCTAAGGTTTTCTGCTGGTCAAAGTCACAAAAATTCCGGTCGATATCTTTTATGAGGAATGACAAATGTAAAAAGATAAACTCGACTGTGTCAGATAAACTATATGGGCTTTTACTAGATCCCAAGCAAAGATTTAACAATGTGTAGTCAATTTCAAAGTCTTCTGCTAATTCAAGGAAACAAAAGACTCTCACTAAAAAGATTTCTACCAGGCTGGAGACTATTATGTTCAGGCTATGAAAACCTTGAGAACTGTCCTTTTCAGATAGGAACTGTTGTAAAGAACTTTAAAAAAAAAAAAAAAGTTTCTCATGACTGATCAGATAAATGGGAATCACGTCAAAGTATTTCTTCAGAAGAGATCAATTTTGAATAATCTACCCGTGGCAGAAAACTCTTGGAGCTTCTACCATCTCAGGTTTTCAAAAGCCCCCACAGGGACTTTTGTTTTTAATAGAGAAACTACATTTCATGAGTAACCATCCCCGATCTCTCCTTTAAACAGTAGAAAGATTCTTTTTACTCACATGCGTTCTAAACTATCTCTGGATTATCTCTAAAAACAGGGACAGGGGGATTTAATCTATCAGAAATTTGAGTGAGAGCCTACTTACTCTTTTAGGCATTAAAAAAATTAAAAACTCCTCACCTCTGTTAACATAAGCACATATTTTGCCTATGTCTCAGTGAGATTCCTAGCTGGTCTTTTTTTTTTTTAATCTGCAGGGGTCAGCTAGGAATTTTTTCCTCCTTTTCTTCTTCCTCTCCTTCCTCTCCCCCTTCTCTTTATCTACCTTCATCTTCCAATTCTGAATATGGAATTTGAACATCTGTCATAATAAATTTTAACTATCATTTTATTCTCTCTCACCAACCTCATTTAAAATAGCTTCCATTTGGAAGTCACATATAAACACCAAGGAGATTATGAAAGGGTCAGCAGTATGTTCTGCATGGATTCTAATCACAGCTATGTCACAACCTGCCTTGTGACCTTGGCACAGCCACAGTTGATTGTGTTTAAAATATCAAAAAATTATTTCATTCGCTAGTGTGCATAGAATTAAAAAAAACGTTATTTGATACTTCAAAGCAACAAATTCTAGTTCAATGTTTTCATTAAAATATCAGGATTTGTAAACAATTACCTTTATGCTCTTTGGCATGCACAAAACAACTTGGTACTGTAATCCTGCAGTCAGATAAATTGTACATAGGTACAGCCAAGTGTCAAAGTAAATTCCCAGATTCTTGTGCACATGTAGCATGCCTGTGCCCAAGATAATGGTGAAATAAAAATGACCCCTATACAAATGTCCTTAATAATGAAGAAAAAGGAATATATAATACATACCCAAAATAGTGTGTAAATTCAACATTTTTCACATTTTTCCAAGCCTCTGTAGCTTTTAAAGAAAGATTTCAGGGGTTACCTATCCTGTAGAAAGCATCAAATCAAAAGGATTGACCATTAAGTTTAGCAGCATGATTCATTGTATCAACTTCCCTCAGTCTTCTAATACTCCTTTTCAAAAATTGTGCAAACTGTGTGAGACTGTGCGTGGATTAAATTACACCATTATGTCCTTAGAGGAAATATTTTCTATTATTCAGGCAAGGAATGATCTTTGCTCAACCATGAGAGGTTCACAACTAGCTGATCTAGAATTTCGGGTTGGTGTTCAACACAAGTCAGTCACACCCTTCCCAAGGCAAACAATTATTTCTAAAGAGTTTTACTGGTGTCATATGTTCGGTCCCAAATAATAGGAAATCTTAGGAAAAAAAGATCTTGCAACTGGTTACGTTGCTTCCTGCAGTAAAGTAATCCCAGTTATAAACACACACAAACACACACACACACACACACACACACACACACACACACACACAACTATTTAAATTTAAAATAACAATTATTTTCTCATTTGTGGCTAAAATTTTTTTAACTCTAGTTCCATGGATTGAGTTGATTTATCAGTCAATAATACATGTTCTCCTTCCAGAGAAAGTAGATCTACAAAGCAGCTGTCAAGCAACTGTCGACAGTATAGGCACATGTAATGGGTCAGAAGATAGTTAGCTTAGGACTTCTTACAAAATATCTTTTATTGTTCTTTTTCTGCTCATATGTGTTGTTACACTCCCTTCCAATACATTCCAGTACTCTCTTCCACTCTCTTTTGCTTTCTTGTAACTTGAGAAGTTTATCTAACTAGAATATTTCTCTTTCCCTAGTAACAAATTATAAATCCTAAGGGTGTCCTTTTACTATGATTTCTTCTAATGTCAAGGTCTAGAAAATTCAACGTCTGCAAAAACAGTGATAAAACCCAAGAATGGTAGAAAAAAAATGTGTATTTTACTACTTCAGACAAATCAATTGCCTAAACAATGATTCAGAAGCAAGAAATAAAACTTAAAAATTGCTCCTTCAAACAGATATGGAAGTCAGGAAACAATTCAGGCTTAGACCTGAAATATTAGTCACAGCACTGTGACCTATCACCTTAAGTGATAAAATACACAGGTCAGAATTGACAATACATACTCATGGCTGATCATGGCTGCTAGTTATTGATCAAAGGAGAAAAAAAATACTTTGCTGGAAAAACATTGCTCTGAATTACAAACATCCATTCTCTTGAGACTCAGCAACTCTCTGGGTTTCTCCCTCTGGAACTGGAAGCAAGAAGTGAGTTCAGCCAGTATTTAATATCAAGTGAATGTGGTGCTTAATCAATAGTCTTCTGCTTTGTTCCTCGATGTGGAAAGCAGTGTCTATTCATTCAGCAAAGGTTAATGCCAAGGGTCAAGTGATTTCACACTCTCGGTAGGATCCACAACATTGCAGTAGTTCAGATGCCCTAGACAATGATGACTCAGTTGGACTGATTTATTGCCACTCGAAGGCCCTGCTTAATACTAAAGTGCTCTCTTATGATAATACCTCAGAAAATAGCACTGATAAAAGAGGAGGCAATAATTACCTACATCTTGAGGTAATGTCTTCATTTCTAACATCCTATAAAGATGTAGGGTCCATTTTAAATGATCTGCTTCTGGTATTAGCAAGCCATTTAAACAGGATCTTATCAGTATCTTCTCTTTTATGAAATACACCACAGAAGAAATTCAGTAACCATATGATACAAATGTAAATTATAAGTGATGCAGGATTTAACATATGTTTTAGGGAATCCTTTTAAATATTTACTTATTGTAGTATTTTTCCTATTAGATAAGAAGAAAGGAAAAATATTTGCTGATGGGAGGAAAAAATGTAACTTAATATAGTTAATTCCATTAAACAAGGGAGACACAGTTTGCAATTTGATTTCATTCTTTTTTGACCAATTCTACCACATGACAGGCAGGCTAAAAAGACCTGTCTGTATATTTTTTTCTAAATGTGGTTCACTTAAAGCAGCATTAGTTGAGGTCACTGTTTTAAACCAGAACACATTTGACTATGTCAGGGGTCCAATCCTTAACATGTTAGCATCCATGATTATTATTCAGCAATGTCTCATTCCAGATGTGTTTTATATAATGAAAGAAGTTCAAATGTCACCAGGAAAATACTGTGAGAAGAATTAATTGGAAAGCTTATCACAGGAAAGTGATTTAGAATCCAGCTTTCACTAATATATCTGCGAATGATGAATATACTAATCAATTAGTAAAATAAAATAAATTCTGTAAAATTATCTAAAGACATCCTATCATTACAAGTGGAAGAACATTTGAAATAGTTTATTATATACCATTCCAGATGATTAGTATGTAAAGCACTCTAATAAAATTTCTTCCTTCTACTCCTTTTTCATAGGAACTATGGGATTTAAAAATCATAATCCAAACTACTTAAAACAATGGTTAATTCAGAAATCCTATTTAAAACTATTTTCAACTATTTAAAAATATATGTGCAGTCTTACAGATGAGTTAAAAATATATTTTTTGGTATTCATGTAACTCAAGAAAACACATTTAATTCTCAATGAGAATTTGCCTTAAAAACACACAAAATGGGTAACAATCAGTAACTCTGATATGAATACCAGTTTCATTGTGTAGTGATTACCTGTACAATGTCCAGAGGCCTGAATTTACCTTTTAATCGAACACTTGTCTGCAATTCTTTCCCAGTGAGAATGATTTTATAGGCCATATATTTCAAGACCTGTAATAGGAAAAAAAAAAAGAAGAAGAAGAAGAATTACCAATACAGCTTTTGAAAATAAAAAGAGCAGTTAAACAAACTAAATATATTGGGTTTTTCTAAGCAAAAATACCATTCGTGACCTAAAATCCCTATTGAAAAAGATTGTGAGTTGACAAAATTGAATATTTTAAGAATATCCCAAAAGTGTTTTTTCACAATAACTTTCCCATGCACAGTCCTTCAGTCTCAAGATATTTACTAGGAAATGCAGTTCAGTTAATTCACATGGGAATAAAACAAGTAGCCTAAAAAGAAAGTGTGTGTAGGTCTAATTGTGCACTTCAAAACTACCAAATAAATTACAAATAATGTCATCATTTTGAATGGCTAATAAAATACCTGCATTCTTTGATTTTTGCAGTTGTATCTAACATACATATAATGGCCAGAATAAAATGTGCTATGTTGCCATTTTGCCTATAGTCATAATAAGTCTGAAATACAAACAATTGTTCATGTTTTAGTGTGACTGACAAAGAACATTTTCAAGAGCGCAATTTTTATTTCAATAGCAATTATTTCTTGAAATCCTGCCCAGTTACTGTTTTTTTTAAATATGTGTGGTCACTGTCTTGTATCTTCTGTTATGTGCTCATATGTGTAAAAACAAAGGAAGCTATATAGGAATCTCTGTTAATGCAGCTCTTTTCTTAGAAATTTAAACACTATGTAGAACTTTAAAAAAAATTATCTCCTTTCAGCCATGCACACTCATCAGCTATAATTCAAAATCCTCTAATGCTGATTTCAATGCCTTATGTGGGAATTATCTTGAGGACTAGATTTCTCTCAATAAAAACATCGCTTAGGTCAGGACAGCAAGCTTAATAGGCTGATATTTTGATGATCACTCTACAACATATGTGTAGCTAACTCACTTCAAAATATCAATTTCAGAATACCTAAGTAGGAAAAAGGGAAAAACATCTTTCCCTTTATGCTTTCAAAACCGTTAAAGTTTTTCATGAAACCTTTATTTAAAGATTCAAACTATTATTATAATAAATATTGCCAGATAGTATAATGAAATAAGTTTTCTTTAACAATATTATCTAATAGGTCACAAAATGATAATAAAATATATTATGCTTTTCTCAATACAGAGACAACATACTGTTCATCTGACAAAATTAAGAAAATTCAGTCTAGCACGGTGACTACACTAAACAAGACTGTATTATATACTTGAATGCTGCTAAGAAAATAGACCTTACGTGTTCTCATCACAAAGAAGTAATGGGTATTATGTGAGGTTGTCAAGGTATTAACTAACATCACTGTGATAATCTTTTAGCAATATATGTATATCAAATCATCATGCTGTACACCTTAAATTTATACAACATGTCTATTACATCTCAAGCAGCTAAAAAAATATTTTAATTCAAATAACCAAAAACTAAAATTAAAAAGACCCTTCATTTCACCTATTTATCCATGCATCCAGTCTTTTGTACATGCGTGTACACAGATATCAACATATACATACTATATGTATGTATATGCAAAAAAACACTAACATATAATGTGCTCATTATAGGATCAGGGTGGCCCATACTCATTTTTAATTTCTTTTTTTTAGTAGCAATATACTGTGAATATCTTTGCATATACTTATGTATTCTTTTACATCATATTAATGATTATATCAAATTTCACTTACCACAGTACTCTAATTAGCCGTTATCCCTCCTTCTGAACATTAAAATCATTTTCTTATTACTATTATAGATGAGGATATGCGCTTTTTTTTTAAGAAGGCTTCATGCCCAGTGTGGAGCCCAGCATGGGGCTTGAACTCATGACCCTGAGATCAAGATCTGAGTTGAGATTAATAGTCCGATGCCTAACCAACTGAGCCACCCAAGCATCCCGTGCCAAACCTGTTTTTATCAAAATGTATTTAGAAAAAATATCTTAGAAAAAAATCAGAGGCTCAAAGCATACAAAAAGTCAAAAAACTTTGGATAGGTTAGAAGAATAATAGCTCAAAATATGGAAATTTCATTGTTAACTTTGTGAAGCAAATAAAGAATGGAATCATTTTTGACCACTTTAACCACACAACTTCCCAGATACTGTCATATACTCCATAGTAGGTCTTACATATTCCAATATCTTAATAGTCATTAACTAATGAGTTTCCACTTGCTATTTTGCTCAAAGTTATTTTAATGGGAAATACTCTATATAACCATCCTCAACCACATAATGGGAATTTATGAGAGTTTCATCAGCTTTTAGAGGTTGAAGAGTATAACAAATATATAATTGTATAGAATGTTCTAGATTCATAATTTTGTAGCCACTTTAAAGACAGTTTGACTATGCTATTAAGACCATGTATTAGTCATTTGTACAATATATAGTAATGAGTAAGGACCAAACCACAAATCTTATTTAGATGTATAAAAGTCAGCTTGCTTAAAAAATTCAACATAAAAACTCATAATTTCTAAATCTCAATATAAATCAAACCCAAATTAAAGGTTATTTTGCATAATTTGCTTTCCAAATGATTATCCACTAGGGAATTTAATGAAAGAACTTAAGTATTTGTATATTGCCCTTTGCTGTTCATCAACATTAAGTAAAATGCATTCTAAATTTTTGTTATATTGTATGCACAGATTAAATTTTTCCTCTACTCGAAAGATATTTTTAAAAAATAAGAACTCAAATATTCTCATATGAGCCCATCAGTAGTTTGCCAATATTTATTATTCATTCCCTACATTTTTACAGATGACAGGTTTAAAAATAATTGTGTTAAACTGATATTAAAAATCACTGGCAAAATCAAGAAAATAGTAGTTTTTAGATATTACTACTCATGAAAATTTTTATTTAGAATTGTTATTATCAATAAATACTATATACCAAAGGCATTAAAATGTTAAAGTTGACAGAATTTACTGTGAAGTAAATTTTACCTATATCTCAACATAATGTTGTGCATGGGTTTTATTTTTAGGCCAATAATTGTTTTTAGATCAGTAATTATACAAATTATCCACCTGTATAAAAAAGGCCATTAAATAGACCAATAAAAGCATAAGACTGGTCATTCTGTCCTTTGACCCAGTATTACAAATTAGACATGCCACTCACACAATTAGGTAAATCACAATCTTCCTGGGTTTTAGGAAGAGTTACAGGCTGTTAAAAGTATCCTCTTTTTTTGGTTCATTCAAATAAAAAGTTGTCACAGCATAGTTTAAATTTTAGTCCATAGGCTACTATTTTTATATATAAGCCTAAAAATTGTGGAAAAATTAGGACACCCCAGTAAATTTTTACATATTTAAAGGATGTTCCTTCATCTTAGCTTACTTTTCAAGTACTGCATCCAAGAAGAAAATACAATGATTGTATAGATTAGGAAAGGCAAGATTATATCGCGAAAGTGAATAATACCCAAATATTAGTACCCAAATTTCTATTTCTAACACACTACCTGGTCAACAGATAGATAAGAGGTTCCATTTATTGTAGAGACCTAGGGACTCAGGCTGATGATTCTCTCAACCCAGCTTTCCACAGTCAGAGCGCCAGAGGGAAGACAATATAACCTATTACACACTTCTCACAAACCATTTGCTAAATCTGTACTTTACATACCTAACTTTAAGGATTTAAGGACACAGAGAAAAAGTCGAAATGTTGGCCACTGGCCCTAATTCTAACACAAACACTTAAGAAGTTTAGCAGGTGGTGAAAATGCATTTTGTTGGATAAAGTCATTGAATTCCATAAATAGGGAAATGGTGAAAATCTTTCAATGTATTTGTGTATTATTGAGTTATTGGCATAAAATAACCCTTCTTAAATGTTGGAGAATTAATGAATGATTGAATTAATGAATGAGTTTTTTAGTGAGTAAATACTCACAAAACTTTCTCCCCGGGAAAAAGCCAATGACATCATGAAGATAATTCTGTTACTGTTTGAGAAACTTGCCAGGGAGGATATTTAATGGAAGTTTCAAAATTATGTATTTACTAGCACGATCAATTAATTTCTTGGCAATATGTGGATTGAGACTGAGGAAATAAAATATTTTCCTTTTAAGATAATTGTCTATTCAATTAAACGAGTTTTCCCCTCAAGTACCACCCAAATATGTTATACATTCTTGATTCTGCCAAAATAATAAAAAATCAAAAGTATAATATTACAATTAGACATGCCCCAGAATTACAGGTATTTTAAGTCAGGATAGGAGACAAGCATGGAAACAGGACTATAACATAAGGCAGAATAAGATCACTGCTATAACACAGGTCCGTACTGGTCCCAAAACATGAGTGCTCTATGCCACAGCCATTTTAACTCATCATTCTTCAAAACAAAACTTTCACAGCTCAAATAATTTCAGTAGCTCATAAATTTCTTATTACACAAGAAAAAATAATCCCTAGTGGCATCCTTTAACAAAAATACAGCCTTAACATTCCTTATGTAAACCTAGAATAAGTTTTCTCAGTTTACAAGAAAAAAAATCAGAAATGTTGACATAGTTTTAGGATTATGCTTGCTGGTCTTTTTTAAGAGTCTTCAAGGTACTTTTTCATTTATATGTATGTACACACACACACATACACATAATTAACTTCTCTAATATTTAATAATTCATATAGGGACTAATTTCACTCATTAAAATGTGGCAGATGCTGGCAAATACAGTAATTTCCCCATGTGGCAAATGGCCTTCATCACAAACTACCCCATTCTAGAAGCCATTTCACATTCAAGTATTTAGTTTTCCTGTCTGCATTAACTTTAAAAAAGCATTTAATGTTGCCATTTGTGCCTGTATGATGTGATGATACTAACTCTAAAGAACACATTTGTTAAACACCTTGTAACTCAGAACAACCAGTTCACAAATCAGTTTGAATCATCCTTAATCATTTCTAGAAAAAAGATTAAGCTGGTGCTGTTTCAAACATCCAACTCTTTGCATGATACTTCAGCCACAGTAAGTCTGTCTGCCCTTCCAGACATCTTGGCAGAGCAGCTGAAATCTCACTCTGTTTATTTCAGAAGGCTTGTTCCTACTACAATTCCATCATACTATGCTGAATATTACTATGAAGAGAAAGTTCTTCTCTGCCTTAGGCAATTGCAGGCAAGGATTATATAAAAAAATCAATGGACGAGAGAATGCTGCAGACACAATGCAATATTTAATTCTGGGGGAAGGGGACTAGCTGGACTTTAAGACATATATACGACAACTTTTTCTGAGACCATGCTCAAATTATCCATTTAAATCCATATGCCGGTTTGAATCAGGCTCAAATTCAGTAATGAAGCTATTATTGATTCTGTGGAACATGACTTCAAAATTGAGCAAATACTGAACAAACTATGAGGAGCTCTTAAACTCTGGACGTATGTACCTAGACATCTCAATTTAACAACCAGACATACATTAAACAGCATTAATAGCCAGGCACTTAATGGATCAATTCCCACTGTTTGTGTAATGTGGAAATAAAAAAGGCTTATTAAATGACAAGCTTTCCCTGGTTTGTGCTAATTAATTATACACCACATCTGACTGCTAATTTAGTGGGAAAATGCAGCCCCGAACCACAGTTTCAGCTTGAACTTTGCCTCACCATCACCCAGTTCAGCACAGAGTGCCGCTGCAGCCCGCCTCTGAACGACACCAGTATTAAATTAGAGCACAAGGCCATCAATTTAATAAGTGCTGCAGCAGGTAATTTGAATAAGGACATATTAGTATTCTACCAGTGCACAACTAAAAGCAGCTGACCTTTCAGACCAAAGAAGATCCTTGAACACATTCAGCTGAATCTGAGAACACAGTAATAATCTGACAGTGGTAAGAGTGCCAAGAGAGACGTTTACGATCCTGGACCCATTACTATACATCAGGCTCTCTGTGGTATTACGCGAATAGTTTATATACCTCGGCCTCTCATTTTGCTCTTGCTCCCTGCCATGAAAGAAAAGACACAGAACTCAAGCTCCTAAAAAAAAAAAAAAAAAAAAAAAAAAAAAATCTTATTTTCTTTCTTTTTTTAATCTTGTTTTCAATACGTTTAGAAACTCTTATATTTTGGATTTGTGGTGCCAAGAACACAAAACTAATCGATGCACATGTAAATCAGATCTGAGAAGCCACATAAGAAATGATCAATTTCCTAAAATATGAGGCAAACTTAACATTAGCAAAAGTAAACTTGAATCTATTAAAAAAAAAAAAACTGCTGTGAAACAACCAGGAACCACAGCACCTAGAGCGAATAAGAGCTTGGGCGCAGGAGTAAGAGTAGAACTGGGTTTGAGTCCCTGCTCTGTCACACGTTCACCATCAAAGATGCAGTTACTGAATTCAATGAATTCAGTTCAACAGATGTTTATCAAGTCCATCTCAACCCATGTTGTAAGCCCTAAGGTTATAAGGATGAAAAAAGATTTGATCCCTGTTTTCAAGGAGATCAAAATCTAGCAATGGTGACAGACACAGGCACTATTAGTCACAGTACAGAATGAGAAACCCCTTCAAGCACAGAGAACAGTGATGAATTTGCCTGGTGGTTTCCAGGAAAGGTCCTCACACATGGCAATAGCGATTCTGGGTGTCACGAACATTTCACCAGCACAGAGGAAGGAATGCCCTCTGATGAGAAGTTTTCATCAAATGGCAAAACTACTACACTGTAATAGGAAGATATATCGGATTAAGTTGAAGAAGTATGAGAAGTTGTAAGCATGTGATCAAGTGATCAATGCAAGCGCCACACTTTGGTAAAGGGGTTTCCCTCCCTAGACTTACTACTACACCATCCTCTCTTCCTCTGCTATTTAGGTAACCAGTGGAGGGGAGGACAATAGGAAAGATGTCATTACAGATCTTAAAGCCACTTTATCTTTTTTTAAATTCTAAACTTTGACACCTTATCTACTATTACTTACAAAATACTTCTTTCCCATTCTATAACCAGCACTGACACTTACACAGCAAATACTGATGCCGCCTTACTGCTTATTTACAGCTGCATCTATTTAACCAGTTGTTGCCTGTGCTCTACAGGTTATTGAATATTTTGAGTATCACCTGCATAGCCACAGTCCCAGCAGAACACAGAGGATGAGGTAACTGAAAGGAAGAACTATTTAGAAAGTCTAGGTAGGAGTGAAAGAAACCACCGAGGTGCCTTGGGGCTACTAATTTGGGGCTGCAACCACTCCTATGACCAAAGAGGCAGGACAGGAGCCTTAGGAGAGAAACGGTCAATACATTGGCAATATGGCAGGGCCAAACCTGATGAAGCAATACCCTGACCTCACTGAGCTGTCACCTTTGATCTTTTGCAATACCTCTTATTGGCCATATCCAACCAAGAAGCTTAAGTCTAAGAAATCCATGGATGCAGAACTAAAGTTTCTTTGTACCTATGGGGCACAAAGCAGAGAAGAGAGTGGTAGAGAGTGGTTCTGGAAAAGTGAAGGAAAAATAACCTAGCACATATTTTGCTCCTGCTTGTATTAACGGAGTTACACCAGCATGTTCAAAGTCACAATGGAGAACTTCCTCCCAAGTCCAAGTCAGTCTTCCCGGTTTCTAGGGTCCCAGACAGTCTATGCTTCAGGAATCCCATTCCTAATCCTGCCTTTGTCTGGGAATAGCCTATTGTCAACAGCTTTCTGAAAATCTGAGTTGCCTATTAAAACATGCTATTCCTCTAGACTACTCTCTTTATAAATAATAGCTAAAGCTAAAAGTGGTTTTGTACCAATGGCTGCTGATATTCATGTATGCTCTTTTCACTTAACTTTTGAAAATTGTCTTCTTTGTAATGCAAAGCTGAACCAAAGGAAATATCAGTAATGACAGTCTTTTTGAAACCTACAAAATCATGTAGCAGCCTTCTGTTGCAGCCAATAAAAGTAAAATGAGAAACCATGCAGGCTTAGTCTAGGATAGTGGCATGGAGAGGTGATGGGGTGGAGGTGACATATTCCCAAGATAGGACTTCATGACAATTGAATTTGGAGGATGAGGCAAGAGTCATGAATAACTGGTTTGAGTGACTAATTCATTGCATAAGAATTCAATTAGTCAAGATGAAGAATAAAAGGAAATGTATAGGCTTTATAAACTTCATGAACCAACCTTATTTTTTCTTTATTGACTAAAATGCAACACTAAGAAAATAATTAAGTTTCAGGGAACCTGGGTGGCTCGGTCAGTTAAGCATCCGACTCTTGATTTCAGCTCAGGTCATGATCTCATGGTTATGAAATCAAGCATTGCGTCAGGCTTGGTGCTGACAGCGCAGAGCCTGCTTGGGATTCGGCCTCTCCCTCTCTCTGCCTCTGCCTGCCTCTCTCTCTCTCTCTCTCTCTCTCTCTCTCTCTCTCTCAAAATAAGTAAATAAATAAACTTTTTCAAAAAAGAAAACAATTAGGTTTTCAATGATTTGTCAGTTTAGAAGAAGTGCAGGAGGTAAACAAGTGACATTTGGGAATCCCTCAAGAAAATGCTACATTTGCAGGGTATAAGACTGGAATAAATTTACCCCATAAAAAGTGACCTAAAGCCTCGTTACATTATGAATATGAAGTTATCATAGTATAAACATCGATATATCTTAAATAACTGCCATTGTCATTCTTACATATAAGCTACAAGGTGAGGGAGAAAAACACCTCACTTGAATATTAATTTTTAGTAATACACAAGGAAATGAAGGACAAAACATAAACACAGCTAAAGTAGCATAAGTAAATATATTGTGTCACATTCATTTATTTTTAAACCCATTCATTTATTTTTAAACTCATGTCATCAAGGTACTTAATTACAGGCAGGAAAAACCAACTCTAAGCAGAAAATAAAATTATTAAAATAGCAGGTTATAGGGCACAGGACAGAGAGCTCCGTAAAAGCCTCCAGATACAACAACAGGTAAGCAGTTGAAACAGGGAGACCTTGATTCACTGTTGCAATTGGCAGTGAGAAGTAGCCCCTAGGGCAGAACCGTTCCAATCATCCCTGCTCTTTTTCCTCAGTGCCAGCATTTGTCTCTACTAGCAGCAACCTTCAACACGGGCAAAGAAAATGCAGAAACTAGACAGAATATCACTTACATCCTAACAATAACAAAGCAGATTACCTATAAAATCACAGATGGTTTTACATCCATTAGTGTGCTGAGAATGCAAAGAAGCCCAATAAACCATAATCCAGAAAACGCTGAACTTCTTGGCTGCTTGTGTCTTTGGTACAGACATGAGAGTAGAAAGAAGCCACCTTGGACACAGGTAAGAAGAAAACACCTACAATTTTAACTAAACTTTAAATACCAATTAGGGGATGGCATGAGACTTTAGAACCCCTGGGAGAACTAAACAAAAAGAATCTGCACCTTTTCCACAGGCCTTCATCAAATGTTCAGGAGTCCCATCTGGGGATAAATGCAAGCTTGAGAAGATACCAGCACCCCCATGTTCAGTTCAGCATTATTTACAATAGCCAAGACATAAAAACAATCTAAGTGTCCAGCAAAATATCAATGGGTGAAGAAAATGTGGTACATATCTAAAATGGAATATTAGCTACAAAAAGTGAGGAATACTACCATTTTCAACAACATGGATGGACCCTGAAGGCGTTATGTTAAGTGAAATAAGTCAGAAAAAGACAAATACTGTATAACCTCACTTATGAATGGAATCTTTTAAAAAAATCATAGGGAAATAAATCAGATTGTTGGTTATAAGTGTGGGGGGTGGATAACTTACAGTTATAAGATGAAGAAATACAAAGGATGTAACCTACAACATGATGACTGTAGCTAACACTGCTGCATGATATACTGGCAAGTTGCTGAGAGTAAATGCTAAGAGTTCTCAATGCAAGAGAAAATATTGTTTTCTTGTTCCTTTTTTTCTTGCTCTTCATTTTATCCATATGAGATGATGGATGTTAGCTGAACCTATTGGGATAACTGTTTAGCAACATATGTAAATTACACCATCATACTTTATGCCTTGAACTTACACTGTCAGGTATGTCAATTATTTCTTAATAAAACTGAAGAAATTTGTTCACGAGGAATATTAAGAGAAAAGCAGAAGAGATGAGCGAGACCCACCTCACTGAGGCACAGGTGTATAGGACCTGCAGAAGTCTGAGACCATGACGGAGGAGGAGAACTAAAAATTCTCTAGGCATTCTGGGCCCCACATTCATCAATACTTGGAATTAAAGATGAGGTATTACAGATCCTAGTGAGATTAAAGAATGATGAGATATTATGAACAATCATATGCAAATAAATGTGATCACTTAGAGGAAATGAACTGATTCTTTGAAAAAACTTACATAAACTGACAAAACAAATAAAAAATCTCAATAGCATTATACCCATTGAAGAAAATGAATTCAGAATTCAAAAATATCCTATAGGACCTCTACTCCTGACCATGATAGAGTAATAGGGCCCAATCTCCACCCCATCTCAACCCCAGAAGAGTAGATAATTCTCAGAGATTGCACAGAGCTGCGCAAAGTTTGTGTTCCCATCAGTCAGAGGGAAAAGGCCTCCTAATTCTTAGTGAAATGAATTAAAATCCTCAGAAGTATATCTCCTAGAAATGTAACTCAATTAGCGCTACACTAAACGATGTCCTGGATCCTCACTAACAAAGCATAAAAGCAAACTTCAAATGAATCAAACTAACCCCCAAAATTTAACTGCATGACATTTTTTTAATCCAACACTAAAAAGAATTCAGCAAAAAAAAAAAAAAACCACAAGAAGAGAGGGGGGTGACTGGCACCAAATCAAAATTATCAGTTATATACAGTGGCTAGAAAATATGACTCAGAACCAGGAGAAAAATCAGTACAATCAGATCCAGAAATGAAAAAGATAATAAAATTAACAAAGATATTAAAATAGCTTTTTAAGTATCCTCAAGTGCTGAAGAATATAGAGAAATAAACAAATGGGGCTATATCAAACAAAAAAGCTTTTGCACAGTGAAGGAAACCATCAGCAAAATGTAAAGGGCAACCTACTAAATGAGAGAAGATATTTGCAAATGATGTAACTGATAAGGGGTTAATATTCCAAAACACATAAAGAACTCACACAACTCATTATAAAAAACAAACAAACCAATTAAAAAATAGGCAGAGGATCTGAAAAGACCTTTCTCCAAAGAAGAATACATAGAGATGGCTAACAGAAATGCAAAAAGATGCTCAACATTACTAATCAACAGGAAGATTAAAATGGTATTTGTCTTTAAAAGCACATCAAAACACAATTAGATATTATCTCATACCTGTCAGAATGGCTAGTATTTTTTAAAAAATGTAAGAAAAAAACAAGTGTTGCTGAAGATTTGGAAAAAATGAAACACTTGTGCACTATTGGTGGGAATGTAAACTGGTTCAACCACGATGGAAAACAGTATGGATGTCCCCGCCCTCCTTTTGTTAAGTTTATTTATTTATTTTCAAAGAGAAAGAGAGAGAGAGAAAATCCAAAGCAGGCTCTGTGCTGACAGCAGAGAGCCCAATGCGGTACTCAAACTTACTAACTGTGAAATGACCTGAGCCGAAGTTGGATACTTAACAAAATGAGCCACCCAGGCACTACTGGAAGATCCTTTAAAAGTTAAAAAACAGAACTACCATGGGATCCAACAATGCCACTGCTGGGTATTTATCCAAAGTATACAAATACTAATTAACCATTTGCCACTACGTGGACAGAACTAGAGGGTATTATGCTAGGCAAAATCAGTCAGTCACAGAAAGACAAATATATCACTTCACTCATATGAGGGCTTTAAGATACAAAACAGATGAACATAAGGGAAGCAAAAATAATATAAAAACGGGGGGTGGGGACAGAAGAGACTTAAATATGAAGAACAAACAGAGGGTTACTGGGGGGGTTGTGGGAGGGGGGATGGGCTAAATGGGTAAGGGGAATTAAGCTATCTACTCCTGAAATCATTGTCGCACTATATGCTAATGTGGATGTAATTGAAAACAATTTTAAAAAATGATACTAATTAAAAAGATAGAAGCACCTCTATGTTTATTGAAGCATTATTTACAAAAGCCAAAATATGGAAGCAACTTAAGTGTCTATTGATACATAAATGGATAAAAAAGGTGTGGTTACACATATGTATACAATGGAACATTACTCATCCATTAAAAAATAATGAAATCTTGCCATTTGCAACAATATGGATGGCTCTAGAGTATATTATGCTAAGTGAAATAAGTCGGGCGGAGAAAGACAAATACCATATGATTTTATTTATAGGCAGAATCTGAAAACAAAACAAAGGAATAAATGAAATTAAACAGAAAGAGACTCATAAATACAGTGAACAATCTGGTGGTTGCCAGAGGGAGGGAAGGGATGAAATGGGTGAAATAGGAGAAGGATATTAAAGGTACAAATTTCCAGTTATAAAATAAATAAGCCAGGAATACAATACACATATTGGGAATATGGTTAATAATATGTAACAACATTATATGGTGACACATGGAAGTTATATATATCGTGGTGGTCATTTCATAATGCATATAAATGTTGTATACCTGAAATTAATATACTATTGTATGTCAACCACACTTTAAAAAAAGAAAACAAAGAATATAGAGGAAAACATGAGCATAAATGAGGAGACATAAAAGATACTATCAAAATTAAACAAAAGAAAAATAAATGAAGTGTCCAAAATAAAAACTATACCAGATGAGATTAACATATTATAGACTGCAGAAGAAAAGATCTGTGAACTTGAAGACATAGCAAGAAAAACTATTACATATAAAGCACACAAAGGAAAAGATAGCAAAGAAACACTGAGCTCACGACTTGTGGGACAATGGCAAATAATTTGTAATCACAGTCTCACAAAGAAGGGAAAAGACAGAAAAGATTTAAAGAAACAGTGGCCACACATTTTCTAAATTTAATAAAAATTATAAAAACAAGTCAAAGAGTGTCAGTGTAGCCCAAAATAACAAACAGAAAGAAATATATAACAAGGCACACCATAATTTAATTTCTAAAAACCTGTGATAAAGAGATGATTTTAAAAGCATTTGGGGGGTGGGGGAAAGAACATGACCAACAGAGGAACAAAAACAATAATTAAGCCTATTTCTCATTAGAAACTCTCCAAGCCAGAAGAAAAGAGAGTAACATATTTAAAATACTGAAAGAAAACTAGAATTCTTTTTTAAATTTTTTTTTCAACGTTTATTTATTTTTGGGACAGAGAGAGACAGAGCATGAACGGGGGAGGGGCAGAGAGAGAGGGAGACACAGAATCCGAAACAGGCTCCAGGCTCTGAGCCATCAGCCCAGAGCCTGATGCGGGGCTCGAACTCACGGACCGTGAGATCGTGACCTGGCTGAAGTCGGACGCTCAACCGACTGTGCCACCCAGGCGCCCCGAAAACTAGAATTCTATACCCAGTGACACTATCTTCCAAAATGAAGAGAAATTAATGAAGACTTTCAAACAAACAAAAGTTGAGAGAATCAATTGCCATTAGATCTGGGCTGCAAGAATGCTTGAAGGAAGCTCTTCAGAAAGAAGGAAAGGGATACTTGATGAAAATATGGAATTACAGAGGAATAAAGAGCACCAGATCTGTGACTATATAGGCACATATAAAAACTATTTTTCTTGCCTTTTTAATCTCCTTAAAAATATTAACTCTTTAGAGAAAAAAATAACTTATCACAAAGTTTATAAAACACATCAAACCAAAATATATGAAAAAATTGCACAAAGGAAAGAAGAACAAATGAAGATATCTTATTATAACATTCTTTCACTGAAAAGAGGTATAATATTATTTGAGGGCACTCCATGATACATTAAAGATTTATTTTTTAAACCCTAGAATAACCACTAAGATGAAACAGAGACATATAGTTTATAAACCAATAATATAGATAAAATAATAATATTGAGTTAAAATAATAATATTGAGAAAAAAGAAAACATAGAAGAATATATTAAAAATAGCCCCTACACCTTCCACAAAAATTGACTCAAAATGGATCATAGACCTAAATGCAAACACAAAACTATAAAACTACTGAGGAAAACAGCAGAAAACCTAATGACTTTTTAAATACATGGCAATGACATTAAATATAACATTAAAGGCACAACCCATGGAGGAAATAATAAGCTGGACTTCATTAAATTTAAAAACTTTGGCTCCACAAAGCATAAGAGACTGTTGAGAACTGAGAACAAACTAAGGGTTGATGGGGGGTGGGAGGGAGGAGAGGGTGGGTGATGGGTATTGAGGAGGGCACCTTTTGGGATGAGCACTGGGTGTTGTATGAAAACCAATTTGACAATAAATTTCATATATAAAACAAACAAACAAACAAACAAACTTTGGCTCCGCAAAAGACACTGCCAAGAGAACAGGAAGACAGGTTACAAACTGGGAGAAAATATTTGCAAAAGACATGCCTGATGAAGGACTGTTATCCAAAATATAGGAAGAACTCTTAAAACTCAACAAGTGGGGTAACTGGGTGGCTCAGTCGGTAAAGGGTTTGACTTCCTCTCAGGTCATGATCTCGTGGTTTGTGAGTTCAAGCTCCATGTCGGGCTCTGTGCTGACAGCTCAGAGCCCGGAGCCTGCTTCAGATTCTGTGTCTCTCCCTCTCTCTGCCCCTCCCCTGCTCGTGCTGTCTGTCTCTCAACAATAAATGTTAAAAAAAAAAAATTTTTTTTTAACTCAACGAGAAATAGATTCTAGACCTGAACAGACACCTTACCAAGGAAGATATATAAATAATAAACATATGAAAAGATGCTCCACATTATATGTCATCAGAGAAATACAAACTGAAACAACAAGATATCAGTGCACATCTATTAGAAAGGCCAAAATCCAGAACACCGACAACACCAAACGCCAGGCATGCTCTGGAGTAACAAGAATTCTCATTCACTGCTGGTGAAAATGCAAAATTGCATAGTCCCCTTGGAAGATAGTTTGGCAGTTCTTACAAAACTAAACATACTCTCACCATATGATCCAACCATCATGTATATTGGTTTTTAGCCAAAAGAGCTAAAAACATGACCACACAAAAACCTGCATACTGATGCTTATAGTAGCTTTATTCATAACTGCCCAAACTTGGAAGCAATAATGATGGCCTTCAGTAGATGAACAGATAAGTAAACTGTGGCATATCCAAAAGAATCTTATTCAGCAGTAAAAAAAAAAAAAAAAAAAAGAGTGAACAAGTCATGAAATGACATGGAGGAATCGTAAGTACATTTTACTAAGTGAAAAGGCTACTTACTGTATGATTACAACTATTTAACATTCTGATAAAAAGAGATGATGAGGGTATCAGTGTTATACCAAGGGTTGGGAGAGAGGAAAATGTGAATGAACAGAGAAAAGAGGATTTTTAGGGTAGTAAAACTATTCTAGAGTACACTGTAATAGTGTATATGTGTCATTGCACATTTGTCAAAACCCAGAGACTGTGTAGCACTGGGATTGACCCCTGGTATATACAGTGGAATTTGGGTGATAATGGTATGCGTGTGTAAGTTTATCGATTGTAATAAACACACAACTCTGGTGTGGGATGTTGACAGTGAGGGAGGCTGCAACAGAGACGCAGGGGTAGTAGTTTCAGCTCCACTTTATTGCCAAAGTTGCCTTACTTTTTTTGAGCAGTTTTACATTCACAACAAAATGGAGCAGAAACTACCTACCCCTGCATCTCTGCCCCAACCACCCTCACTATCAACATCCCATACCAGAGCGCTTTATTACAATTGATAAACTTACACACGCATACCATTATCCCCCAAATGTGATGGGAATTAAGGAGGGCACTTTTTGGGATGAGCACTAGGTTTCATATGTCAGAGATGAATCACTGGGTCCTACTCCTGAAGCCAAGACCACACTGTATGTTATTTAACTTGAATTTAAGTTAAAAAAAATAAGTCTACTTTGAAAATTAGTAAGATAATACATTTCAATGTGAGCATATAGAAAATTCTATTAAATACAAATGGCCTAAAAGCCTACATTAAAAGGCAGAGTTGTCAAACTATATATTTAAAAAAGGAAAACCAACTATATACTCCATACAAGAAATCCACTTTAAAAATAATGACACAGATAATAGAATTGAAATGAATCATAAGAAAGCTACAGGAGCTATATTATTTTCAGACAAAGTGGTTTTCAGAACAAGACATTTTACCAGATATAAAGAAGACTATTTCATAATAACAAAAAAAGTTAATTCACCAAGAGAATATAACCCTAAACATGTATGTACCTAAAGCTGGAGCTTCAAAGTATATGAAGCAAAAACTGATAGAACTAAAAGTAGAAATAGAAAATTCTCAATTTTAGTTGGGAATTTCAACACTCCTCTCTTGGTAATTAATAAGTAGACAGAAAAAATCAGTTAAGGATATATTCTACTTGACCTAATTGACATTCCATCTCAGGACAAGAGAAAACATATTCTTTTCAAGTACACATGTAGCATTCAACAAGAACCACCATATTTCTGGGCATAAAACAAATCTGAAAAATTTTTAACAACTGATATCACATGACATATGTTTTCTGAATGTGGCAGGCAGAATGATGGGCCCATAAAGATGTATACTAATCCCTGAAGCCTGTAAATATACTAAGTTACATGGAAAGTAGGAATTAGGGTCACCAGTGAAATTAAGACTGCTAATTTAGTGACCTTAAAATACAGTTGGCATTCTGGATTTTTCAGATGAACCTAATGTTATCTACAAGTTCCTTTAAAGTGGAAGAAGACAGAAGAGGGAGAAGAAAGATAGCAACATTAAGGCTCCACACAACATTGCTGACTCTGAAGATGAAGGAGGAGGCCCATGAGCCAAGGATTATGGGCAGCCTCTAAAAGCTAGAAAGATCAAGGAAATGGATTCCCCCCTCCCCCACAGACTCCAGAAAAAAATGCAGCTTCACTGTCATCGTGATTTTTTTTTTTTAAACAACAGTGTGTGTAATGCATCTTCCCAGTAACATTTCCTTTCATTAAGATATAAGTGCCGGTAAATTTATGTATAGAAGCAAACTGGATAAGCCATGAGCTTAAATCCTTGAAACTACACTGTGTATAAGCCATCCTTCAAGTAACATCTTCTTTCATTAAGATGTAAGTGTTTTTAATCTTATGTGTAGAAACATATGGGAAAAGTCATGTACCTCCCTCCTCCACCCCAGATGTCTTTTCTAGCATGATGCCCTTCTTCATCCACATTTGTGTTTCAGGTGTAGAGAGGAGAGAGTGAACTTTTGTCTGTTGGTCTCCCTGGACTGAAGAGACAGAGGGTGCAAAGCCAAGACTGTTACAACTCTCAGAATGGCTTATTACCCAGAGCTGTCTGTCTAGGTCAGACAAGGAAATGGAGGGAAAGCTTCCTGTGGAAAGACTTCCTGTCCCAAAGGAGGTGAAGGGCAAAAGGATGAAGAGATGGATGCTGCCTCCCTGGCTCCTCTTAGCAGCAACGAACTCCACTCCCCAGGCGTCGGTCACCTCTAATCTTTTTAATCAAAACACCTCCATTTGTATCGGTGTGTTGGTATTGATGAGATCGTGATATCGTATATGGGAATTTTTTCTGTGTAAATCATCAAGTATAAGAAGAAACTATGGGACTCTGAGCCTTGCTTTAGAGAATTTGCAGTGGAAAAAATGGGTGTCATCCAACCAGCTTTTAATCATCTTGACTCAAGTGAAAATGCTCATAATTTCACACTGTGAATTGACATTTACAACCCTTAGGGGTGGGCCTTCAGGCCTGGCTCTCGACGATGGTGTCTTGCACAACTCAGACTCCCTCTGCTCTCACCCACAGGTCCACTCCTGCTTTTTCACTCACACAGCTCCTGAAGCTCACTCTGCTTCTTGCAGAGGCTGAGAGTCCCCAATTTTTTTTTCAATTTGGATGTAACAACCCTAGTAGTTTATGTTCATCAGTTGTCTGTATATCTCTATATTTTATCCATTTTTTTTTTTTGATGTATAGAACTAGTTTGAAACTCGTTGTTTCCTTGTGGTAAGTGGTCAAGATGCTACCATAGGACCTGAGGCACTGATGAACGGTATTATTTTGGACTTTCAACATGCTTCTTGCCAAGGTAGCTCTGATGGAGTTACTTTTTATTTCCATGTTCTATGAAGGTGTTGGTACTCTGCCTGAATGTTGTTCTCTAGACTGGATTGATTTGTTTCCTTGTGTCCTCAGTGCGGCTTTCTTCTTCAGTGTTGTAGGTTGGACAAATGCTACCAGAGAGAGTAAGAGACTTACATCTCTTGGCTGGCGCTCATGGACACACAGTCACTGGAGCGGAAGCAACCACAAAACTGTTATTTACTGACTTCTTTTCGGGAGCCTCACCTGTCTAGCTTAGAGAAAGAAAAACAATAATTTTACAGGCATTTTTAGGGCTCTCTTTTGGTTCTTCTGTTTGAAGGGATATTTGGGGGGGGGGCAAACTTTTAAAATAAATGTCCTCTTCAAAAAAATCCAAAAAAAAAAAAAAACCTGGCATCTGAGTAGGAGTATGAAAATTACACCTTTCCCAAAAATTAAGTTGGAAAAAATGTCTTTATAAATTTTTTTTAAAGGTAGAGTGCTCTTTTTTACCAATTTTAATAAGGAAGGAAGGAAGGTGTAGAATTAACATTTCTGTCCCAGCTCCCAGTGAAATGGATAAAGAAAGATATAATCAGACAATACCATCTACTCATGGATTGTTGTTGTATGAGCCAGTCTGAAGGCCCACCTTAATTTTTATTTAACTGTGTTGTAGCTCTTCTTCTGAGAGAGCAAGCTTTGTTCTGTACTGTTCTGCTTCTGACTATTAACACTGGTGATGCACACACTGCACTTCTTCATTCTCTTCTTGCTCCCTTACTGGCTTGAGTTTCTTGTACGTTTTCCTCCGCATCCTTCTTTGTTAGAATAGGTATATCAGCTGTGTAAGTAGAGCAAGAAAATAGTACTCTGCACCTGTAGCATTTATGCAGTGTTGCAGCTGTGCACTGGTAAAAATGCAGGCTTTTTAACAATGTGATGTTTACTGATGCGCCCACAAGTACCCCGTGTGTTTTAGGTATTTTAGTAGTATCTGTTCAATAAATATTCAAGTTGTAGAAAACAAAACAAAACAAAACAAAAAATCATATGCTTAATGCTTCAAACTATACTGTGTATAAACCCTCCTTCAAGTAACATCTTTCATTACAATATATAAATGGATTGGGGACTTTTTTATTTTTTTAATTAAGTTTTCATTTTAATTCTAGTATAGTTAACATACAGTATAATATTACTTTCAGGTATACAATAGAGTTATTCAATAGTTCCAAACAACACCCAGTCAGGGCTCACCACCACCTTACTCCCAATCACCTATTTCACCCATCCCCCTACCTTCTTACCTTCTGTTTGTTCTCTACAGCTAAGAGTCTGTTTCTGGATTTGTCTCTCTTTTTCTTTTGCTCATTTGTTTTGTTTCTTAAATTTCACATATAAGTGAAATCATATGGTATTTGTCTTTGACTCACTTACTTTGCTTAGCCTTATACTCCCTAGCTCCAACCAGGTCATTACAAATGGCAAGATTTTATTCTTTTTTATGGCTGAATAATAGTCCATGATATATATATTACATTATCTTTATCCATTCATCCATCTATTTTCACCCAGGGAAACCACTTCATAATCCTCAACTACTGAACTGAAAGATAATAAATTTGTAATGTTTTCAGCCATTAAGTTTACTCTAATTTATTCCATAGCTTCCATAGAAAACTACTACAATTATAGTATAATTAAGCTAAAAATCAGTAACAGAAATTTATAAGAACTAATCCCTAAATATTTGGAAGTTAAGCAACACACTTCTAAATAACCCACAGACAAAGAAGAAAATTCCAGGAAAATTTAAAAATATATAGGTTTTTGGCTTGCCTGGGAGTCTCAGTCATTTGAGCATCCCACTTCGGCTCAGGTCATGATCGTGAATTCGAGCCCCATGTCGGGCTCTGTGCTGATGGTTCAGAGCCTGTAGACTGCTTCAGGTTCTGTGTCTCTCTTTCTGTCCCTGCCTAGCGCTCTCTCTCTCTCTCTCTCTCTCTCTCTCTCTCTCTCTCTCAAAAATTAAAAAAAAAACATTATTTGAAATTTTTAAAAATATACATATACAGGTTTACATATACAGGTGAACATCAGATCTCTGTAACATGCACACTGAAATCTACAAAAATGCTATATATACTGACTTGAGGATGGATCTTAATGTAAACTACAGTCTTTGGGTAATTATAATGTGTCAATACAGGTTCATCAATGGTAGTAAATGTACCATTCTTGTGGAGTATGCTGATAAAGGGGGAAAGAAGAGGTGCATGTGTGGAAGCAGGAGATACATGGGAATCTCTGTGCCCTGCCCTCAATTTTTCTGTGAACCTAAAACTTCTCTAAATAATAAAGTCTAGTTAGAATTAAAATTAAAAATTAATTAGTTTTTAAAATAAAAAATTTAAAAATAAGTAAAGCTGTTATATTTAAAAGTAAGCTTAATAAAGTTGTTATATAAAAACAAACTGAATCCTGCTTTCCTAGCATGGCAAAGAGCTTAAAAAGCTTGGTATACAGATATAGATACCACCTAATACTGTCACTTGCCCTTTTCATATTCTATGTTTTTTTTTTAAAAGACATATTACTTGATCTGTCTATAAAACTTGCAAGTACTGCATGGGGGAAAAAAACACATTAACAAAGCATGACTTATTCATGAATGGCACCCTTAGCCTGATATGGGACAGCAAGCACGCTATCATAGGCATAACTTATTGCTAGAAATGGATAAAATCTCCTTTGCCATAATTATTAAAATTTCTCCTCTATCCTTCAAGTCAACTTGATTCCAAACATCAAGAGTTTCCCTAAATTTCAGCAAATATTTCATAATTAAAACATAAAATGCATTTGCTAAGAGTACCAAAGTAAAATTACAGTTTATTCTATTTTTAAAAGGCATACAATTGCAGAAAGTACTATTACTTATCAGCACTTAGTTTAAAATACAATACTGCATAATGCTATACGTGCCAATCCTGGATCAATACAGAGACACTAGGGACAGAATGCATGCTATCATTTAGGGCAAAAACACATATATATATCAAACTCAAATATATGAAATATCAATCTAAATTTAGAGAAAAATATTCAGATATTTTTACATAAAATATGATGCCTGTTTCAAATGGAATAAGTGTTCCTTAATAAAAAGGAGCTTCCTGGCACACACGTTATGTTCGTAAGTCAGTAATATTCTAGGACATTCTCCCTGTACTATATACTTTCTCTTTGCCACTTAAATCTTTCAACAACACTGACTTTCTCTTGATAACTTTATAAAAAATTATTATTGACAATAAGCTAACTCAACTTCATATAGTATAAAAATTTATATACAAAATATATAGTACATATATATGTCATCATGTGCTTTATAGAAAGAAGCAGATTGGAAATTTCCTTATCAGAATTTCATTGCTTTTTAGATATTCTGGTAATTCGACATTCATCTGGTACCCTAGAGAGCGTAATACAGGCCTGGCAAGATCTAATATGAACTAAAGGACTCAATGCTAAGTATTTCCAAAACTTCAAAAACCAGTAATAAAAATAGGAAGGTAATAATATACTTTGAACTAGAGTTCTAGGATATCTGATGGACCCCATGGCAAAGTACAAACAATAGAATTCTTTCTTGCAGAACATCTGGATAGCAGGCTCAAAAAAAGAAAAGGTTTTGAGTTTCCTCTATTTCTTTTTATATTCGATCCATTAAGTTACTATTTGTAAATGTTTATTATACACGGCCCTGCACAAGCTATTATGATCACTACAGAAGCTCCTCAAGAGAGAAACCTCTTATATCACTGTGTACAACAACATGAAGAAACTGATGCTAAGAAATTAAGTTAATCTAGGGAGCTATTCCTAAGAAAGGAGTACACTTCCATATTGCTACAAGCTGAGACACACTACCATGTATTTATTTTAATATTGCTAAAAAAATATGTGGCTGATGTGGAAAATCATTTCTAGTTCCAATGTTAACTTTGTTACTTGTATGGGAATATATCAGCGCATTGCAGTGAAATCTAACATGTAACATTTGGAAGGAAATTGAAGGAAAAGGAAGGAAATGGAAGGAGAAGAGACACAGAAAAGAAAGGCTGGAAAAAAAAGTGAGTATTCTGCAGACATTAGCTCCAATGACTGTCCTAAGAAATGAGGGAGAAATATATGAGAAAGCCTCTGTGGAAATATTATCTTTCCCAAAGTAAATGTGTAACATAACTGGTATTTAAATCCAGGTCTTTGCTGAATGCAAAAGTATGCTCTTTCCTTATCCTCAGGATACCTCTCCTGCCATCTACTTTTTGGTTTAGCAATGGTATCAACACATGCATGAAACCAAGTTCTGTCCAGTGGGGGAGGTTCAAGTCTTTCCAATAAATTGTGTATTAGGCAGTCAGTCGACTACTGGATATGTGTCTAACCATTCAACAAATATCTTTTCCTTCTCTGACCATAGTAAGTGACAGGGAGATTTCTCACCTTCTAGTTAGTATCCATTAGCAAGCAACACTCTGGAAGCCTAGTCCTCAAAAAACCACAATGCAACAAATGTGTTGAAGATAATGCACAGCAAGACTATAGAATGCCTCACCTCCTGCTTTTTTCTCCCTCTAGGTTTGTCACCCACTGTTATTTATTATTTATATTGAACCATAAATGTACAACTCTGTTGATGGGAGTGAAGCCTGTGCCAGAAAGGTCATAGATTTAGTTCACTTCCTTTTCCTTAAACAGTTCTGTGATTTATTAGCTTTTTAAAAAATTAATCAGTAAGGTTTTTTTGAGTACCTTAATTGAGGGGACAACCCATCAACTTTTAATGAATTGTTGGAACATTTTCAAATGTATAAGAAATATATAAACATAATTAATATTTCGCTAAAGGAATAAACTCTAACATTTTTAATGGACTTTTGTCCAAAAAAAGAGGTAAAGTCTCTTTTCAAAGATGAATCAAGGGGTGCCTGGGTGGCTCAGGTGGTTGAGCATCCGACGTAGGCTCAGGTCACGATCTCCTAGTTTGTGGGTTTGAGCCTCACATCAGGCTCTGTGCTAACAGCTTGGAGCCTGGAGACTGGAGCCTGCTTTAGATTCTGTGTCTCCCTCTCTCTCTGTCCCTCCCCCACTTGTGCTCTGTCTCTCTCTCTCTCAAAAATAAACAATCATTTAAAACAATTTTTAATGACATGCGTCACAAAATGTCACAGATCTCAATGGCAAAAGCAAAATTAAATGACTTGTTCAACATTTTGAGTTTGGTCGAGCTGAAACAATACATATTACTAAAAAATATAACACTATTCCCTAACCCTAACGTTGGGCTCATAGCCCAGAGTGGAGCTCTCTTCCTAGCAGACACACGAAAATGTGAAGGACAGTGATTGTTGTAATATCCAGGGGTGGGAGAGTGGAGGTGGAGGTGGGGTGCTATGTGCAATTAATTGCAGAGGGTGCATAATGATAACCATCTTGCAAGATGTAAGACATTGCTTTACAAGGAAGAAATGCCCACCAAAAATGTCAACAGCACCCTGTTAAAAACACCACATGGGCCTATTAAAATTTTAAAAAAAGAAGAATTTTACCCAGTCTATAATGCATGATTTAGCTTTCAAAGTGTTAAAATTAATCTTAATGGAGTAAGTGTGCTCCAAGATGACAAACACTGCCACTCTATTTTCTTCAACCTATCTTTGTGACTCAGTTACCTGTCAGTCTCCTAGAGGCACTTAAAAAAAGTTGACAAGTTCTAAATCCTGATCATTGTACACCTATGTAAATGGGTGTCTCCATCCAAGTTAGGTAAATGGTACATTTCTCTAAAATTATTTTAGTTCTGGACATGTATTTCAATCACAGATCCTGAAATTTTGAGCATGTCTTCCTCATTAGAACTCAGGAAGAGTAACAGATAGGCAATAATATTATTAAATAAAATGCAATTTTTATCCTTTCAAAAAATGAGTCTTTTTATGGATAATTTTGTGATGGTTCAGTCTCCAAAGTCCATGGACAAGAGAGCTACAACTGTCCTGGCTTTGTTTGTATTGGTGGCTTTCACCTTGTGAGGTCTCAAGATGAACTGGTCAGAGGAAGTGCAAACCCTAAGACTCCGTGTATTCATTTTCTGCGGTGTCAATTCAGGTTGACTATTTACAAATATGAGACTATTTGTGTCCTTACAGTTCTATAAGAATCATTTTGTTAGTGTCCAGTTTTATTGAAAGTTCTCAATTATATGCTGTAATTCCTTGATCTGGATCATAATTTCTCAAATCTGTGATAATCACTAAACTGTTTGGCTTAACCTTCATTTACCCCTGTAAATGGAGTTCAGATTTTAACTCTAATGCATGCTCTTTGAGGCAAGCAAAATGATAAATACAAAGATGTTTAAAGACAAAGCCAAACAACATCCCTTCCCAACATTGCCCATGTTCTAATTCTATCATCCCCCCTTCTCATAACAAGTGACTGGCATTAACAGTGTGACAACTTTCATCCATTTCTTCTTGTTCACAGACATATGTAAATATGTATCTACATATATAAGCACATACATAATGCCAGGTGGGGTTTTTCATTTGTTTCATTATTTATATTGAAATAGGATCATTAATGACCTGAACCAGGCACGTTGTCATCCATAATATATCCTGAACATCTCTACAAGTTAGTAAATATAGATCTCTTGGTATGTTTAATTGAAAGGGAAGGAGATGGGAAGAAATGAAAATTATCAAACTTCACGGACTGTATGAGACAGAACCACAGAGCTGTTCAGCTGCACATAGGCACTATTCTTCAAAACAAAGGAAGAATGACCCTGAAGGCAATTCAGAGATCAAGACCCTCCTCATTTTGAAAAGGCAGGACCATTACCTCACTCTCAACAGGCCAGATGACGTCTGCCCAAAGCCATGAGGACAGGACCCAACTCAAAGTAGTAGAGAAAGAACTGGTCAGCAGAAGCCTAGGGCCCCTGCCTGGCAGAGCTGCTGGGGTAGGACCTCCACTGTAGTGGATCCAAAAAGCATGACTGCTACCCCAGTGGGTCTGAAAGGCAAAGCATCAAGGCAAGGCATCAAGTCAAAGAGGATTATTCTCAAAACTTAAAATCTCCTGGAGCTTGTCTTGCCAGACTTTGGACTTGCTTGGGACCCATCACTCCTTCCTTCTTTCCTATTTCTCCCTATGGAGTGGAATTGTCTATCCTATGCCTGGCCCACCATTGTACTTTTCAAGCATGTAACATATTTGGTTCACTGCTGGAAAGCAACTTGCTCCAAAATGAATCATACGTCAAGTCTCATTCATATTTGGTTTAGATATTTAAGTGACTTGGGACATTAGACTTTAGAGTTGGTGCTGGCATGAGTTAAGACTTTGGAGCTGCTGGGATGGAATAAATATATTTGGCCGGGGGTGGTGTACAGGGGAGGAATGCAGTGGGTTGAATATTGGTATTCCCCCCAAATTCATGTTGAAACCCTAATCCCAAAGCAATGATACCTAAAGGTGGAACATTTGGGATGTAATTATATCATGAGGGTGGAGTCCTTGTGAATAAGATTAGTACCCTTATAAGAAGCCAGAGACCTAGCTAGCTCTGTTTCTGCTGTGTGAGGACCCAGCAAGATAGCTATCTATAAACCAGCAACAGGGCATCCATCAAAAACCCTAGCCTCCTGGCACCCTGAACCCAGACTTCCAGCCTCCGGAACTATGAGAAACAAATGTTTGTTGTTTAAGCCACCCAGTTTATACTATTTCATTATAGCAGCCAAAGTTAACTAAGACAGATTCATTCTAATCACACTTGTGCCCCCTTATCTCTTCTAAAATTGCTCCTATCTAGGTTACCAATGACCTCCACATCATTACATCAATAATCAATTCTCAGTCCCCATCCTACTTACTCTATCAATAGCACTTAATCCTATTTATTAATTCCTTCACTTGTTAGATTTTCACTTTTTTCCCCAAGTTTTCCGTCTTCAGTTTGGCTTTTCCTTCTACTTCACTGGTTGTTCTTATTCAGTCTCCTTTGCTTCTCCCCAAATTCTTAGTATTTGAGTACTCCAAGGTGCAAGTCTAGGACCCTGTTCTCAGATCTTCTCATTCCATTGGCAACACCACCCAGTCTCATGGGTGGTGTCATCTAATGTGAAGCCAGATGTATCTCCTGGTCTTCTCCTCCTTATTCAGAGCACTTCCTCACATAAAACATATCAGAGATGTTTCTTCCTTGGGGCATTTGCTCAACTTGATCCCTCTGTCTGGAATATTTTTCTTCTTTTTTTTACTGTTTATTTATTTTGAGAGCAAGTGTGCATGCAAACAGGAAAGGGACAGAGACAGAAGGGGAGAGAGAAAATCCCAAGGAGGGTCTGCACTATCAGTGCAGAGCACAATGCAGGGCTCAATCTCACAAACCATGGGATCATGACCTGAGCCAAAATGAAGAGTTGGATGCTCAACCAACTGGACCACCCAGGTACCTGTATGGATTATTTTTCTGATAATCCCTTTCAATTCCTTGCTAAAATGTCACCTTTACAAATAGGCAATCATAAGATGCTATTTAAATTGTCAACCTACATCACTACCATCTCATTTAATCATACTATACACATACTCATTTCACGATATGATCTTTTATGTTTTTCTCCCCCATCCTATAATGTAAGCTTCACTCTCAACTGTTTTGTACACTAATATATCCCAAGTATCTAAAGTAGCTCTGGCTCATAGTTAGTGTTTAATATTTGTTGAATTAATGAATTTAACTATTGTCCTACCAAAGACATTCCACTTATCTCTAGATTTTTGTCACTATAAATAATGCTGCAATAAATAGCTACTAGATCCTTATATACTGAAGCTTTCATTTCTATGAGCTAGATCACTGTAAGTGGGGACTACTATGTCAAAGGTATACATATTTTTCTTTTAATAGATTTCAGATTACTTTCAAGACATCTGTAACAATATAAATTTCCGTCAGTATTGTAGATGACTATATACTTATATCCTTATATTCCAGTCAACAATAGATTTTGTTTTAAACAATTTCCTCTATTGTGAACATACAGCATCATTTTGCATATCTGACTACTAACAGATTTGATTATCAGCAGACAATGTCTTGAAAGAAAATCAGAAGAATTATTTAGGTTGACTTAAGTATCCTGTCCTCAAGTTATTCATCTATGAAATAATATTTGAAATAAGATGACCCCTCTGCAAATCTAGAAATATATGAATCAATACAAGACAATCTATTTTTGAATTTTATCGCAAGGCCAGAAACGGAGACTGGAACATCTTAGTATCTTCACATGAACTAATTTATCAGCTCAGTTTCAGAGAGAAGTCTTCTGAGAAACTAAACCCAAAGATAATTGGGGAATGGTTTAAAACATGGGTCACAAGTCTGGCTTATCTATACATTAGGCACTTAGGACATTGGGCTCTTCTAGAAAAGAATAGAGGAAGAAGGATGGGCTTGAACCAATTATGACCTGTTTCTCAGTATTTCTAGCATTAGCCCTAGCCCCTGGTATTTATTTTAATAACTCAAATACTGTCATGTGGGAAAAGGAATAATGGCAAGACTGTCATAATAATAAGCCTTCTTGATTTCTGCAAGCTTTATTTACAAATACTTATTCCTTGTCAAATCAAATCAAAGGAATCACTTAGAAATTTATACACCCTTACTCTATTGGGTTTCACTGGTCCTTCTTAATGGAAAAATCTTCCACAAGTTGCCACTGACTGTCTTTACAATTATAGATATACTTTATGCTTTCCTCTTCGTAAAGACTCTGCTTAACACAAATTGAGAACTAAAATTCCCACTAGCATAATAAAATCTACACCAAATACAGCATTTCGAACACACAAGAAAATGAATATATGCTTTGTGATCAGAATAACATAAAAATAACCATCCCCAATGAATTCTTATGAAAAAAATTTTATCTCAAACAATCTGAATCTTAAATTAGTTTATATAGCTCCTTTAAAATATCTTTTAATACCACTGGGTCACTTGTGCTAATAATTTTGTTAAATTGAAATAAAATAATTATTGAAGCCCATCATGAGTTCATAGTGTATTTGAGGGAAAATTTATGTTTATAATTAAATGTTTAAAAAGATATTCATGATTACAATAGAGTTGAGTATATTGTCCTCCATTTGTGATATCTCAATCAAAAATATTTATCCTGGGGTGCCTGGGTGGCACAGTCAGCTAAGGGTCTGACTTCAGCTCAAGTCATGATCTCGCAGTTTGTGAGTTCGAGCCCCACGTCGGGCTCTGTGCTGACAGCTCAGAACCTGGAGCCTGCTTCGGATTTTGTGTCTCCGTCTCTCTCTTCCCCTACCCTGTTTGCCCTCTGTCTCTATCTCTCAAAATTAAATAGACATTAAAAATATATATATATTTATCCTGTCATTGCTTATTCTCTCTTTATCTTGCATAATCTACCATGAATAATATTATTCATACAACATTAAATTACAGAGATTAATCAGATTCCTCTTATAAGTGGTTTAGACCGATTAACTTTTTCTGGAGAGAGTGAGAATGTGTAGGAATGGGGTGACTGTCCTTGTTTTTAATTAAGTTATAACTACATCTCTACTGTTCCTCATGAAATCACAGAATCCAAGAATTGGAAAGGACACCAAAGGTCATATAGTCCAGCCTCTCACTAAATAGTAACTCCCTCCACAACACTGCTTACTGTTAGTAATCTAAAATATGTCTTACTGCTTCCAGCAGTGGGGCACTAACCCCCACACTGGGATGGTTCTAATTTCCAGAAAAACTTTCTTATATTTGATCAAAAGTATTCTACCTCAAACTGATACCCAATGTTTCTAATTACTTCTTTTGAGTGGCAGAAAAAATTACTGCATCTTCTACACAACATTCACAAAATATTTCAAAGTAGCTATTATGTACTCATTAATTCTCTCTTCTTCAGGGGGAATATTTTGGTCTTCTACAGTTTTCCCACTTAAGAGATGCTTTCCTTTTTAATCACCGTCTCTGGCTTCTACTTCATTGTGCCTCACCTCTCACTCCCTTTCCACTAAAACTTCTTAGTAGTCTACATGGTTTTTTTTTTTTTTTAAGCACAGCATTGCAGCTTGCTCCCCAGCTTTGCATTTCCAAACTTCTCTGGTATGTGGCTCTAAAGACAGGATCCACAGGCCATCTCCACAATCCTTCCCTACATGTCTCTAAAAGGAAACAAGTGTGTGGAAATGTTCAAAAACAAACTGCTTGAATGGGTTTCAGGATGTCCCACTGAACAAGTAAAAGACTCAAGCTGTGTGTGATGTCTATTGGTAAACAAATAAAATAAATGACATCATAGAGACTAAAGAGATGAAAATCTTCGACAGATTTTTGATGAGGAAGACAATTCTCATGTTAAAGGTACAAAGGAAAATGGGAAAAAAATAAAAGGATTAGAAAACAATCTATTTTACTTTATAAAAACTTTCTAATTCCTTTTCTGATAAAAAGGAACTAGAGGGGCGCCTGGGTGGCTCAGTCGGTTAAGCGTCGGACTTCAGCTCAGGTCATGATCTCGCGGTCCATGAGTTTGAGCCCCGCGTCAGGCTCTGTGCTGACAGCTCAGAGCCTGGAGCCTGTTTCAGATTCTGTGTCTCCCTCTCTCTCTGACCCTCCCCCATTCATGCTGTCTCTCTCTGTCTCAAAAATAAATAAATGTTAAAAAAAATTTTAAAGAAACTAGAAAATAATTCAAAGAAATTCATAACAGCATGCACATCAAAGCAAAATGACCAACCACACCATCACACGTTACAAAGAAAAATATCTATAAAAACAATAAAATAATGACACACTTACAAGGCCATCACTTTCAATATTTGTGGAATCCTTTTTTTTTTTTTTAATGTTTATGAAAGAGTGGACCTACGCCAGCTGACTCCATCTTGTTCTGTGTCCTCCACCTTGAGTGACTGTGTCCCCGACACACCCCCTTTCCGGGAAAATCGCAGAAACCTCAGACCACGCCTCCTCCCCTTGAGTAACCTCCCGCTCACCTGTTCAAACTTCCCAATCAAAACACGCCCAGTTTCCTGCGTAACAGGACTCCAACCCTTCCCCAGCCAATCGGCTGAGGCCACAGCCATTACCTCACCAACTGCCCCTAGACCCCTATAAAACCTTTGTGCTTTGGAAACTCGCTCTCTCTTCGGTATCTCACCGCTGTGTCGGTGCACGTAGGGGATTGAGCTCGAGCTAGCTCGAATAAAGGCTCTCGGCTCCCTGGTGGTCTTTGGGGATCACGAATTCTGGGCACAACAGTTTATTTTAATTTTTGAAAGAGAGAGAGAAACAGAGCACAAGTTGTGGAGAGGCAGAGACAGAGGGAGACCCAGAATCCAAAGCAGGCTCCAGGCTCTGAGCTGTCAGCACAGAGCCCAATGCAGAGTTCAAACCCATAAACCATGAGATCATGACCTGAGCTCAAGTCAGTCACTTAACTGACTGAGCCACCCAGGGGCGCCATTTATGGAATCTTTATATGATTTCTTTAAAATATACTCAGCTTAAAACAAAAAATACCAGTGGCACTGTAATACCAGATTGTTTTAAGTGAGGCTTAGTTTTATAGTCATCCATTTACATAAATTCCAATTTATCGTTTGCATTATTATTAAATCCAATTTATCACAGACAGTAGTTGGTGGCCCAGCTATTCAGAAATATTGACTTGCCTTTAAAAGAAAGACTACAGGCACTCAGGCAATTAACTACTATTTAAATGAAATGTAACATACATATTCAAGGCATACTACTCACAAATGAAAACACTTATTTTACCAGTACCTATCAAGAAATAAAATATTCCCAAAACGCAGAAGGTCCCCTCATGCCTTTCTATTCACAGTCCTCCAGCAACGAGGACTATTGTAATCACTATTCTGTCTTCTAACAGGGTACAAGTCAACTCTGTTTTGAACTTATAAAAAGGTATAATACAGCACATGCTAATTTCAATTTGGATTCTTTTAATAAATACTATGATACTGAGATTTATCCAAATGGCCAGGAAATTGACTTTTAATAGTACTAAAGCAGTCCCATGTCCACCTGCATTAGGATTATGTAAGGATGCTTCGTTTTTAAAAAGGCACAGTCCCAAGCAACCACCCAAGACCTAGAGAATCTGAAACTCTGAGAGGAGGTAGGAAATTAAGCCAAAATCTCTAACTTGTATAAACTCATCCAGTAATTATTTTGCCTACTAAAGGCTGAGACTCTATACTAAAAACTTAATGCCTCCCTTCACTTGCTTTACCAAAAGAACTTTTACAAGAGGCATGCTTTTTCTGGCATCATACCAATTTTACCAGTACTTCAGACTCTGAAACTGATTAGTTGCATTTTTAATAGTTTTAATAATCTCAAAAAATCTACTAACAATTCTTTCCAATTTCAGTATTTTAGCATCATCTATTTCATAAGAGTATCATTCTATAGCCTTAGAAATTACAATATCAGTTTTGAGTGTGTTTTTAATTTTTTCCAAAATTTCCCTTGCCTTTCATTATACAGTCACTAAGTGCTTGAAATCTAACAGAGCCAAGTTAATTTTGGTGATTTTCCTAAATCCACATATAACATAATGACAGTTTTACTATTTAAGGACCATCTTTTCTAGTAAAATTAGCATCAAAAAACAGTGGGGAAATATGCAATAAACCAATGATGAACCCTACCTAGGGCTAATTGGTATGGAATGTATTTTCTTCTTCCTAAAAAGAAGAGGCGTGGCAAGAGAAACGTATTTCAATGTCCCTTGACGATTCAAAAGATTTAAGAACTTGCTGATATGTCCTGGTCACTCACTTGTGCTAGGATTAGAATTGTTAAATCACCGTTAGACTTAACACATATAATCAGGCTAGAGAAGTCTCTAATAACTTCCAATAAAGATACTATCTCAATAAGATCTTGTACAATTATCTCTCTGATAACACCATAGTCACTGAGTATGAGTGAATTTCTGAAGCTCATAGTTGCTTCTTCAAATAAACTAGGACTTGCTGAATGACATGAGCTTTTCAAAGATGCTTTTAATCTGTTTCTTTTCATAGATGCTTCCTTTTTTTCTGTTTTTTAATTTTTTAAATAACTTTAACTTTTTTAAAGTTTACTTATTTTTGAGAGAGAGAGAGAGAGAGAGAGAGACAGAGCATGAGCAGGGGAGGGACAGAGAGAGAGGGAGACACAGAATCCGAAGCAGGCTCCAGGCTCTGAGCTGTCAGCACAGAGCCCGACGCGGGGCTGGAACTCACAGACTGCGAGATCATGACCTGAGCTGAAGTTGGACGCTCCACCGACTAAGCCACCCAGGCGCCCCACTTCCTTATTTTTTTTTCTAAGTGAGACTCCTCAACATATCTGAGCCTAACTATGATTCTGTAAGAATATAAATATCAATGCTACTATTGGGTAAAATGGATTCTAGTTTACATTCAAAGGCCAATGGTTCTTGATTGGATAAGTTCAAGAGTTTTAAATTTAAATACTAAAATAGGGCTGTTAACATTCAAGAAAATGAAACAATTTTAGAAATTCCAGATTATTCAGATAGTACAAATTTTTTTCTACTGGTAGCCACTTAAAATAGCAAAAATAATAAGCAATTACAGTGTTTACATTACACTTGTAAATCTCAACACAATAGTGTACAATCTTAGCATCACTGGGCAGAACCAATTCTCACAGGATTCCCTAGCTCATCCCTTTGCCTTCAGCAGTATAAGGACTTTGCTATTTTCAAGGTCTTCAGGGACAAAAAGCCCACAATTACTTGTTATAATAATTTTAAAGAGTTATTCCTTTCCCTCTAATATTTAAGTTTAAAGATATTCCATCCTGATTCCACTTTCTAGATATGAAAGTTAAGTACTTGATTCTATAATTTAGAGACACTGTTACAGGGACGAACTCTCCCTCACATCTTCATTTTGGATTACAGAGAAGAGAATTCCAGCTGAGTCTTCTACTCTTGTGAGAGGAAGCTTTTGTACTTATCCCTACCTTGCTATAGATTGAATGTTTGTAGCTCCCCTGCCACACCAGCCCCAAAATTCGTATGTTAATTCCTAACACCCAGTGTGATAGTGTTTGAAGGTGGGACCTTTAGAAAGTGATTAAGTCTTGAAGGTGGAACCCTCATGAGTGGGAATAGTGCCCTTATAAAAGAGACTCAGAGTGTGTCCTTGCCCTCTCCAACATATAAGGATCCAGAAAGAATATGGCATCTATGAACCAGGAAGCAGATCTTCACAAGACACCAAATATGCCTACATCTTTATCTTAGACTTCCCAGCCTCTGGAAGTGGAAAAAATAAATAAACTCCTGTTGTTCATAAGCCACCTAGTTTATGCTATTATGTTAAAACTGCTGGAGAGATTAAAACACACCACTTACTCTTTTCATCAATGGGAAAGTAGCTCTGAAGGCTGGCACTCCTATTAGACATGTCCCATGAATTAGAGTGAGGTTATTTTGTCTCAAGAGCAGATTAACAAGTTCCATTATTTTGCTCTAGCTCTACTCGGCAATTTCATCCAGACTTTCTGATAAAAACGCCATGAAGCAAATGACCTTGCAAGACCAGCCAAACCTCGGTCCTTGCTCTTGCAATATCTTTACCTGCCCCTATATTTGCAAGTCACTTTAATCCTCTGCAGAAGGGTTCATATCTTCAAAGTAGTAAGAAGCCTTAGAAACGTTGACCTCAAGTCTTAGATTTCTCAATTACAAATATGGAGACAATAGTTCCTCAGATAAGTGTTAAGGAATAAAAGAGATCATATAAAGTGCTATGGAAACAATAAAGCATTCTATGAATACATGCTGCTAAGAATAATTTCCTCCATCTATAAAATAATGGGGTTGCCTAGTGCCTCAGAATGTGATCTTATTTGGAAAAAGGGTCATTGCAGATGTAATTAGTTAAGATAAGGTCATACTAGAACAGGTGTGTCCTTAATCCAATAGGAAAGGTATCCGTAGAAGAGGAGACAGATGCAGATAGAGGTGTATCATCTAAAACTATAAAAACACAAAGGGAGAAGACAGCCATGTTTTGGCAAAGACTAGTGGCAGAGATAAGTTTGCTGCTATAAGCCAAGGAATTCCTGAGGACACCAGAAGCTGGGAAAGTCAAAAAAACCTCCTTGTCTATAGGTTTTAGAGTGAGCATGGCTCTGCTGACACCTTGATTTTAGACTTACAGCCTCCACAAATGTAAAAAAGAAAGAGAAAGAAAAAGAAAAAAAAAAAGCTAAAAACTGGTTTGAACAAAAGCATTTCTAAGGAACATTAAATTCTAACATTTTCTCCAACCCAGATCTGTCTTCTAAATCTCAGACCCTTAATCCAACTACTTAATTATGGACACAAATTAGGTAAGTATATAAATACTTAAATAAGCCACTTGACTCTTTTAGAGGTCTAAACTCAACATGTCCAAAAATAAACTCATTATCTTTCCTCCTATATTTTTGTCAATTTTCCCTATTTTGGTAAAATAACATGTCATCTACCCAATGACATAACTCAGCAATCAGGAAGTTATCCTTGACTCTGCTCTCACCCTCAAATCCAATTAATCACAAAATGCTGACAATTCTTCCTCCTAAAGATCTTTGAAATTGGTCCTCAGTTCTCCATGTATACTGCCATTACCCTAGTACAAATCCCCATCATCTCTCAGCTGGACTACTGACCTCAATCCCCAACTGGGAAATAATTCCCAACATGTCATTATTTCCTTTCTTTAAATCCTTCACCATACTAGAAACTGAATGATCACTTTAAATTACGAATCTCTTTCTGTCAATCTGCTCAAAAACACACAGTATCCTGTGACTGTTAATACACAGTTCAACTCCTCAACATAACTAAGGAAGCCCTTGCCACATCCAATGCTTCTCTCCTTCTTCAGTCTTTCATCATACCCTCCCAATGCATAATTTCTGTTCTCCTATTCTTCTGCTTTCCTGATTCCTTGAATATCCCTTGCCCACTTGCCTCACTTCCTTACCTTGATAGGTCATACTCAAATTTGAGTTCTCAGCTTCTACGTTACTTTCTCATAGGAGACCCCTCTTGTTACCCCAACCCCCTTTTTTGAGTAGAATCCCTCATAATACATTCACTTAGTACTATGTAATTCTTTACAGCACGTTAAACATGTAATTAGTCAATTATGGGGTCATTTTCTTAACGATAAACTCAGTCTTTGAAGGTAGAAAATGTGTTTGCCTCAAAGTGGCTGTATCCCAATCATCCTGTTCTTGCCTAGCATACTTCAATGGAAGGAAGGATATCTTGCACATACTGCTGAACATGAACAAAACACATACAATCCAAACACAACACCAACAATGAAGATAACAACATGTTTCTCATTGGTGTCTGAGACTTTTTTCCTCCTTAGAAGTCAATGTGTATAGTAAAAATAAAGACATGACTTTTGTTTCTCCACAACTTTAAAGCCCCCTTGCATGTCAAGGATTTCCTGATTTTTATGGTCACCTACTAATAACTGAGTCCCTACTAACAATAACTACTTGTGTCATTTCAATAAAGCCCTTCCTGAATTTTTTTAAAAGCATAATGATATCTTTTTAAGGTTATGTAGTTTTGATGGATTAAAAATAGCATACTAAAAATTATGAAAGGATTATCAAGAAATTCTTTGCTTCCAGTTATATTAGTTAAGGTAATACTAGCTAACAAACTCAAAAATGCAGGATGGCTCAAGCACAATAATTTCTTGTTCATATAAAGCCAATTTATTTTTTCTTCTGACTATCAAGGACTTTCATCTCAACAGCAATGCAGGAAGTCCGAATTCTTCCTTTCTGTGACCCCATATACCTAAAATGTGGTTTCCCAGGCCACTGGGACAAGCTCTGCCAAAATGATAGAAGAAGAAGTTGGAAGATTATGTCAGAGTTCCACAAGCCAAACCTGAAAATGGAGCTTGTCACTTCTACTCTCATGACAATGGATAGATCATCAACACTCAGGCTATACCTGAGTGCTAAGGAAACTGGGAAATGTGGTTTAACTATGGGTCAAGAAGAGAAAATATGGTTTAGTTAAAAGCTCATCAGTCTCTACCATACCACTACCTCCCCAGTAAGATTTCTCATTGGTTTGTTCTCTACCCATTTCCTTTAATTCATTTTTCCTCAAAGGTTACTCTTATAAACTGACAATTCTGACCAATAGAAGATTTAAAGTATAATAACGTAATTATTATGTACTGCATGCAATCTCAACATTATAAATACTTGTATAGTAATTTTGTCCTTAACAATAATTTCATGCAAATGAACGCACATCCTTCCCATTGTTAACTTTCTACTTATAATTCTTCCTTTCTAAAAAATAGGAAAGGGAAATAATCTTCATAGGTATATTTATAAAGAAGTGTAAAAACAAAGTTAGTAAGAGAATGACTTTAGCTTAAGAACTATTCATTTCATAACAATTGCATAAAGAAACTTGAACAACACGACTTAATTTATGCACATGCTAAATGTGAATAATAAAATTAGCATTCAGTGACTGTCAGCTACACTTATCTGTATAGTAATATTCATTTGCATGAATTGAGAATCATTCTCCATTATTGATAGGAGAAAAAAGTGAAACAAAAAAGGAAGATAAAGAGATTAATAAGTCTGTCAGAGTGACTATAATGGAGGAAATATGGATATTCAAGAAAGGCTTGATGTATCCACCTTACTTTTAAGCCAACTCTGATTGTACCTGAACACTGAAACTTGCTTCAAGGAAACTGCCAAAACCAATGTTTTGACCCTCTTCAATCTCCCTTTTTCACATGGCCTACCCAGAATCCAGAAACCATTCCAAAGTCCTAAAATATTTGGAGGTATTTTGAAATCTGCTATCTATGATAGCGCATGAAGGCAATGACAAAGAATCTCCCTATTCAAGAATTAGATCATAATTTAAAAGATAAACTATTAAAATTTCAAATACATACAAACATATAAACCTAAAAAGTCACAAATCACACAGAAGTGGTTATTCAAATGCAAGAGTAAACCAAAATATTAACTCAGACAAGATATTGTCTGTGATATATGACTGAGAGTTTGGTACATAAACATAGCAGTTAAGATAGGCATATAATGATAATTGAGTCAACTTGAAACTTAACCAATTATACAGTAGCCTAAATAAGACTGTGGAAATAAATAGTAGAGAGATGGTCAATTTTGAACCACAAATAAACAAAGCTTAAATACTAGAAACTGGTTTTGAACAAGCATGACACAGAGAGAGGGTACCCTCAACCACTAATTTATGCACTCTGTTTCTGTTATTTATCACACTATTAACCTTGATGATTCTGTCCTCATCAAGTGGTCTTCTGATTGTAATTTAGTTTTCCGTGTAGCTCTACCTAAAATAAGAGAATATGCTGGTCGGGCCACTTGACAGTCTTACTTCTCATTGTTCTTTAACAATCTGGTCCTAGGTCCCTGGTAAAAATGACTCTGATCCTGAGAAATGGATGTACTCTTCATGTCCAATAAAAGCACATTTCTAATCCCAAAGAACAAGACAAAAAACCCCAGGTTGTGATTAATACAAACACAATACGTTCCATCTTGACACCATCAGGACAGCCTGTCATGTGATCAATATCCCTTCTTTACTACTGGCCTTTCATTTAAATTACAACAGTGTTTGGAACTTGCCAGGCAACACACCCAGTGTGTGAATATACCCAGTGAGCAGCAGCCCCAAAGACACAAACTCAACAATAACAACAGTATAAAACTTCTGATCTATACCTCTAATTTGACAGGGTGAGTCCAGATTAAATTTATAATAAGGTTTATTTTCCACATTCTCCTTCCTGCCCTTTGATTAGTCAGTCCTTCTTTCTGGTCCAATTAATATGCCTTTTTTGGGTAGGGCCCTAAAACAAGTCTTTCTTTACACAATGACTTGTACAAATTTCAAAAATGGTTTTAATTATTTTTGAAAACAGTAACATCTCATAGCTACATCAGGTTATCTTAACATCAAAGGGCTTTTCATTTTCCTGTATCTTTCCAACTGACTCTCGCTGAGTCCTATAGCAACAGGCTCACAATTCAAACCTCAGGAGACTACACAAAAAAACAGAACCATGAATGGCTTAATAGGAAACTGTAAACTTAGAGAAAATATAATAGGCATTCTGTCTCTGATCCTTTAACCACAAAGAAGCAGATTTTGTATAATAGGAGATAAAATTAATATTAAGATTAACTATTACTTTATATACTGATTAAAATAAAATGCTAATTAAATCATGACACATTACTGATTGCAAGATGAATCCTCATTTCAAGGAATTAAAATATAAACCTAGAATTAATGACCTACAGTATTAGCTTTTATTGGTTTTTACTGAGTTCCAAACTCACTAAGGTTAACATCAAACTCAAGGCACCATTTCTTGAGAAGATGTGATGCAGGGAGAGGATTTCAATAGGCCAGAATGAGTCTTAAAAAGACATTTCCAGGGGCAACTGGATGGCTTAGTCTGTTGAGCGTCTAACTCCTCTTTCAGCTCAGGTCATAACCCCAAGGTCATGGGATCAAGCCCTGGTTGGGCTCCACACTGGGCATAGAGCCTACTTAAGATTCTTCCTTTTTCTCTCTCTGCCCCTCTACCCTACTTGTGCTCCCTCTTTCCCTCTCTCTAAGAAGAGAAAAAAAGTAATAAATAAAAAGGCTACCTCATATCCTGCCTGGAAGGTTGTGATCTAACTGCTACAAATTACATAAACTTCCCCCACCGACATTTTTATCCAGAATATTTTAAGTTCTCTACAATCAGTATCTCTTCTAAAGTTTCATTTAAATCCATCTCATCCATACAAGGACACTTGGGGGGGGGGGGGGTGATGACCAAGTTCACTCTCGTTATGATGATGGCCCGATGGGCATACATATATGTCAAAACTTATCAGATTGTACACTTGAAATATATGCAGTTTACTGTATGTCCATTAAACTGTCAAAGCTGTTTTTAAAGATAAAGACTGTTCAGTCCTGGAGAAAATGCAACCTATCTAGTCCAATGAACTTTCTTTAGGGGTTGATAGTCAAGTAGAGAAGACAATCACATAAACAAATTATTACACTGCAATAAAAGATCTGAAAAAGCACTGGGGATCTAGCAACTAGCTGTGGACAAATATCTGGACTTGGAGTTCAAAGATAGCATCCTAGAGGAAACAATGCCTCTGGTAAGTCTTGAAGTGAAATAACGATTTATCTCAAAACAGTAAACAAAAATAAGGAAGAATGAGTCCTCTCTAACTTAACTTTTGTTGATTGGTTAGCTTCAGAGTATTATTAAAAGAAATTTTCAATCATATCTGCTCCATAACATCTGCTTATAAGAAACATTCAACTACTTCTATCCTTTGCATATATATACTTATTTCCTTTTCTATTTTTAGATTTCAGGG
>NW_024412377.1:85978113-86000549 GCF_014898765.1 Herpailurus yagouaroundi
GAATCCCAGTCTCCATGCTATCAGTGTAGAGCTTGATGTGGGGCTTGAATCCACAAAACTGAGATCATGATCTGATCCAAAACCAAGAGTCGGACAGTTAACCGACTGAGTCAGCCAGATGCCACCTCAGTCTTAAGTGTTTTTGCCTATGGATAAAGTATACATGACAACAAACTGTGCACGGACTATATGAAAACATAACAGAAAATTTTTAGTATCTAGTGGATTTAGCAGCAACAAATTGAGAAGTCATATTTAGGCATACATAGAGGAGATACCTGTGGCTGACTTTAGAGGTTACCTGATGACCATGTATTTGGTAGAGGTCCTTGGGGAAATTCTTTTACATTAGGTCCTGGGTCCTAAGTACTATGTTGTAATAACCTAATTCCTTAAATAGTGGAAAGTATGTACACTTTATATGTAAACCTAGTAACTTGCTAGCAATACTACAGTATGAGTTTAGTCATCAATGCTGCATTTGGCATCTAAGTGCATGATTGTCTTACATCTATGTGTTCTAAAAGGACTACTAGTTCCAATTTGTCTACCTGGTCATTCCTGACATGTCTGAGTACAAAACTGCATTAGTTCCAGAGGGCTGCCATGACAAAACACTACAAGGTGGGTGGCTTAAAATAAGAGAAATTTATTCTTCCAAGGTTATGGAGTCTAGGAGTAAAAAATGAAAATATCATTTGAGCTAGGCACCCTCTGAAGACACTAGGGAAGAATGCTTCTTCCCTCTCTGCTGTTGGTGGTTTCTAGGAATCCTTGGCATTCCCTGGATTATAGATGTTTCCCTCCAATGTCCACCTCCTTCACAGGACCTTCTCTTCTGTGGTTATGTGTGTGTCTGTGTCTTCACATGGGCATTTTATATGAATGCTAGTCTTTGGACTAAAGGTCCATCCTAATTCAGTATGACACCATCTTAACAAATTACATCTGCAAAGACACTATTTCTAAGTGATTACATTCTGAGGTTCTGGGTAGATGTGAATTTGGAGGGACACCATTCAATCCAGTATAGTCCACCTTTGGCCCCCCAAAGTTGTATCTGTCTTGGAATAAAAAAGAAAACACTCACCTCATTTCGTATCTTCAACAGTCTTAAACCATTCCAGTATTAACTCTAAATACAAGTATCTCATCTAAAAACCAAAACAAAGAATTCTAATTCTGCTCAACAAAATCATCTGATTCAGTAACATCTGGGTGGCTCAGTCACGTGAGCTTCCAACTCTTGATTTCAGCTCAGGTCATTATCCTAGGGTCAGGGGATTGAGTTGTGCATCATGCTCTGCACTGAGTGTGGAGCCTGCTTGGGATTCTCTCTCTCTTCCTCTGCCCTTCTACCATTCATGCGCTCGCTCTCTCTCTCTCTCTCTCTCTCTCTCTCTCTCTAAAATAAAAAAATACATCAATAAATCACCTGAATCAGCTACAGGTGAGACTCTGAGTATTGCCCATCCCGAAGCAAAATTTCGCTCCATCTGTGAACCTGTGAAATGTAAAAACCAACTATCCTTTCCCAAAATACAATGATGAGACAAGCATAAGATATTTTTATTCCAAAAGGGAGAAACTGGAAGAAACTTTGTTTTGATGCTATGTCCTCTGGGTCCTCCAGGGAAACTTTGATCATTAATTTGGAAGTCATTTTTCAATCACAGATGAAGATTTTCAAATAGGTAATAATTTTAAAATATGAAAAATAGTCCTTCATTTGCATAAAATAAATACATGATTTACCTGACCAAATTCAGAACAATGTAATTTATATCTCTATAATTTTTTGTTATTCAAAACAAGAAGAAAATTATAAAAACACTTGGCAAGCTGAATTTTCTACACTAATATATATTTCTTCTCTTTTATCTTTAGTACTATAAAGAATTGCAAAACCCCAAATCTTTATCTAAGCATCTGGTATCTCTTTTCCAAACACATTTAATAAATTGCAAAAATGTAACAGAACCTTTCTGTCACCTTTAAGTACCCTGGGGCTAGAAATCTAATTCTGTCACCTAGCACTAGAATAGCAGAACCTTATATTGTTAGGGACAAATTTAATGAACTGAAGCATTAATATATGATAGCACCTAAAATTATAGCATTAAATGAAATGGAAAATAACTTATTTATAGCTCTGCTTAGAAAAATTTGAGTCATAAACAAACATTGATATACTGCATATATTCCTTAAAAAGCATACCTTAACAATATTTGTGTATATACTTAAGATGGAGACATTAAATATAGTATATGATTTATTCTTTAAAAGTTTTATATCTCAATGAAATCAACCCGAGGACTGACACAACAAACTGCACAACTAGAGGAAGGTGCACATCCAGGAAGGTAGGAGGTGTGGAGGCATGGTTTGGTGGAGAAATGGAACATGGGTGCTGAGCAGGGGAGGGAGCCCTGGTCATGGAAAGAGGTCAGAGAGAGAGAGAGAAGCACACAGGGGACTGCGTAAGGAGAACACTTCCCCAAAGCCATTGGCTGGGAAAATGAGTGGGGCTGATTTTCGTGACTTTTTGCAACCAGCAAGACTTTAAGAATGAAGTCTTCAAGGTCTGGGGCATGGCTAGGATAGAGCCCTGAGAGTGCTCCCCTACTCATGGAGAAAAAGCAGGCAGGGAATCCAGAAGGGGCGGGGAGGCGGCCTAAGGCACAAACTGATGATCACCTAAGACTCACAGGGAGAAACTGTTCCCTTTTCTTAGAGCACATCTGGGAGAGGTGGCATAGCCTCTCTGGGAACAAAAAAGCTAGCAGGCACTGTTCCCCTCCCCTACCCCTCAGCATAGGAACAGAGACACCTACTGAGGGCAGCCACCCTGGACACTGGCTGTTTAACATGTTTTGCTCCAAATCCCATGCCCATGCACTCTGGCGAAACTGCCCTCCTTAGTCAAACCTACAACAGTCCTAGCACAGTGAGATCCACCCCCAGAAGACCAGCTCAGGTCCTCACCACATCAGATGCCTAATGTCTGGAGTTTTAAAAGTTAGCAAGCTTGGCTGAGATAGACCCCAAAGTGCATAGCACTGTTTCAGGCAGGCAAATAATGCCAAGAGACAGTGTGAAAGCAACAATCTAAAAAATGCCTAGGATGCAGAGGGGAAGTTATTTGCTCTTCTGAGAGGGCTTCCCTGAGAACAGCAAGCACAGACTCCACCACTTTCTCCTCTCAGGGACAAAGGAGCTTCCTGGGGCCATTTTCCTCCCCAGCCCCTCAGCATAAACTAACTTCAACAAACAGCACAGGCTGCTTGATGTGCTTACACCAAGTCTCACCCTGTGGCGTACACCCTTGGCACTCTGCCAGTACTGCTTTTTTCAGGAAAGTGTGCCTAAGGATCAGCATAGTGTGCCCCTTCCCCCAGAAGACCAAAATTAATGCCCATATAAATGACATCTACTGACCATAGAGTTCTGCAAAACTTCAATTCTAGTGGAAATAGCATCAGGTCTCTTTTAGCAAGCAGACCAGAGCAAACCTAGTTAAAACTCTCCACACTCTGGCAAAGTTGCAAACACTTCCCACTGCAGACAAGTAGAAATGCTACAGAGGACTGACCTAAGGGATAGAGCAGCCATAACACAGTAGTAGAGTGCATGCAATACACACACCAGAGACACTTCCTGATGTGCCAGATCCTGGACATTATATGACCTCTTCTGTATAAAGCCATTACTCTCAGGAAAGGGAAACATAACAGGCTTCCTAACACAAAGAAGAAGACAGAGACCGTGACCTACACAAAATGCCCAGGTGGAGGAATTCATACCAAAACAAAGAACAAGAAAAGGTCACAGCCAGGATCTAATCAAAACAGATATAAGAAATGTGCCTGACCCAGAATTTAAGGCAACAGTCATAAGGATACTACATGGGCTTGAGAAGAGCGTAGAGGTCATCAGGGAGACCCTTACCAAAAAGATAAAAAGACTTAAAAACCAGTATGAAATGAAAAATGCAATAACCAAGATTTGAAACTGACTGACTATAATGAGCACCATGATGGAAGAAGGGGAGGAACACATCACTGATATAGAAGAGAGCAATATGGAAAATAATAAAGCTGAACAAAAGGGGGAAGGAAAAATCTTGAATCATAAGATTCCCTAAGTAGGCTTAGGGAACTCAGTGACTCCATCAAGCATAATGACATTCATGTCACAGGAGACCCAGAAGAAGAAAAGGGGGCAGGTTGATTTGAGCAAACTGTAGCTGAAAACTTCCCTAATCTGGGGAAGGAAACCATACATCCAAATCCAAGAGACACAGAGAGGCACAGCAAAAAAACAGCCTAACACCAAGACATAATAGCTAAATTTGCAAAATATAGTAAAGTTAGCAACAGATCTCTCCACAGAAACTTGGCAAGCCAAAAGGAGTGGTATGATATACTCAACGTGATGACTAGGAAAAATATGCAGTGAAGAATATTCTATCAAGCAAGGCTATCATTCAGAATAGGAGGAGAGATAAAAAGTTTCCCAGACAAACAAAAACCAAAGGAATTCATGACCACTAAACCAGTTCTGCAAGAAATATTAAAGGGGGACACTTTGAGTGGGAAAGACCAAAAGCAACAAAAACTAGGAAAGAACTGAGTAAGTCTCCAGAAACAACAACAAAACAAGTAAAAAAAAGGCACCAAATACATATCAATAATCACTTTGAATGTAAATGGATTAAATGCTCCAATCAAAATATAGTGGGTGTCAGAATAGATTAAAAAAAAAAAAAAACAAGACCCATCAATATACGGCCTAGAGATCAAAAGACACTTGCAGATTGAAAATGAGAGGATGGAGAAACATTTATCATACAAATGGATGTCAAAAGAAAGCCACAGTAGCAATGCTTTTATTAGACAAACTAGATTTTAAACCAAAGACTGTAACAAGAGATGAAGAAGGGCACTACATCATAATAAAGGGGACTATCCAACAAGAAGATCTAACAATTGTAAATATTTATTTTACCTACTTGGGAGCACCCAAATATATAAAACAATAAAAAACAAACATAAAGGAACTCATTAACAATAATAATAGTAAGGGACTTTAATATCCTACTTATAGCAATGGACAGATCATCTAAGAGAAAATCAACAAGGAAACAATGGCTTTGAATGACACACTGTACTGGATGGACTTAAACAGATATATTCAAAACATTTCATCCTAAAGCAGCAAAATGCACATTCTTTTTGAGTACACATGAAACATTCTCCAGAAGAGATCACATACTAGGTCACAAATCAGGCTTCAATAAGTGCAACAAGACTGAAATCATACCATGCATATTTTCTGACCATAATGCTATTAAACTTGAAGCTAATCACAAGAAAAAAGTTGGAAAGACCACAAACACATGGAGGTTAAAAAACATCCTGCTTGGGGCGCCTGAGTGGCTCAGGGGATTGGGTGTCTGACTTTAGGTCAGTTCATGATCTCGCCATTCCTGAGTTCAAGCCCCACATCATGCTCTGTGCTGACAGCTAGGAGCCTGTTTCAAATACTGTCTCCCTCTCTCTCTGCCCCTCTCCCACTAGCACTTTGTCTCTATCAAAAATAAACATTAAAAAACAAACAAACAAACAAAGCTGCAGTGATCAAGACTGTATGGTACTGGCACAAAAACAGACACATAGATCAATGGAACAGAATAAAAGACCCAGAAATGGACCTACAAATGTATGGCCAACTAACCTTTGACAAAGCAGGAAAGACTATCCAATGGCAAAAAGACAGTCTCTTCAACAAATGTTGAGAAAACTGGACAGCAACATGCAAAAAAAACCAAACTGGACCACTTTCTTACACCATACACTATAATAAACTCAAAACGGATAGAAGACCTAAAAATAAGATATGCAACCATCAAAATCCTAGAAGAGAACTCAGGCAGTAACCTCCCTAACATCAGCTGTATCAATTTCTTATTAGACAGGTCTACTAAGGCAAAGGAAACAAAAGCAAAAATAAACTATTGGGACTTCAAGATAAAAAGCTTCTGCACAGTAAAAGAAACAATAATGAAAGTAAAATGCAGCCTACAGAATGGGAGAAGATACTTGCAAATGGCATTTCCAATAAAGGGTTAGTATCCAAAATCTATAAATAATTTACCAAACTCAACATCCAAAAAACAAATAATCCAGTTAAAAACTGGGCAGAAGACATGAATATACATTTTTCCAAAAAAGATATCCAGATGGCTAACGGACACATGAAAGGATGCTTAACATCACTCGTCATCAGGGAAATACAAGTAAAAACTATAATGAGATATCACCCCACACCTGTCAGAATTGTTGAAATTAACAACACAGGAAACAACAGTTGTTGGTGAGGATGTGGAGAAAGGGAAAACTTCTTAAACTGTTAGAAGGAATGCAAACTGGTGCAGCCACTCTGGAAAACAGCATGGAGGTCCCTCAAAAAGCTAAAATAGAACTACCCCATGATCCCGCAACTGCACTACTAGGTATTTACCCAAAGGATATAAAAATACTAATTCAAAGGAGCACATGCACCCCAATGTTTATAGCAGCATTATCAACAGCAGCCAAAGTATGGAAAGAGCCCAAATGTCCATCAGCTGATGAAGGGATAAAGAAGAGGTGGTATACACGTACAATGGAATATTATTCGGCCATAAAAAAAAAAGAATGAATTCTTACCATTTCCAAAGACATGAATGGAGCTAGAGAGTATTATGCTAAGCACATTAAATCATCAGAGAAAGACAAATACCATATGATTTTACTCAGATGTGGAATTTAAGAAACAAAACAAATGAACATGCGGGGGAAAGAGGAAAACCATAAAAAAGACTCTTAGCTACAGAGAACTAACTGAGGGTTGCTGGAGGAAAGATGGATGATGGAGGATGGATTAAATGGGTAATGGGTGTAAGGAGGACACTTGTGATAAGCATTGGGTGTGTATGTAAGTGATGAATCACTAAATTCTACACCTGAAACTAATATCACACTAAATGTTAATTAACTGGAATTTAATAAAAACTTGAAAATGAAAAAATCTTATACTGCTTTTATTAGAATTTATTTCATAGATTAACTTTATAGCTACAAAGAAATCATTGTAACTGAAATAGAATATTTTAATGTTAATTTTTTCTACAATACATTATATTACTTTGGGAATGTAATATTTGTAGCTGAGTACTTGAGTTCTATTTCTATCTGTAAGGGTTGATTAGACAAAGCTTATAATTTCCTAACACTACACTATCCTAGATTGCTAGGTAAAGCAATCATTAACTAGTTAGTTCTAGTTATTAATGTCTGACCTGTAGACTGATTTAATAAATGTCATAACATAATGGTTAATTTTATGTGTCAACCTGAATGAGCCACAGGATTCCCAGATATTTGGCCAAACATTATTCCAGGTGTTTCTATGAGCATATTGAATGAGATTAACTTCAGCAGATTTTGTAGATTGTTCTCCCTAAAGTATGGGCCCTCATCCAGTCAGATGAAAGCCTAAACAGAACAACGGGATTGACTATTCCCTAAGGAAGAGAGGTGTTTTTTTGTTGTTGTTGTTGTTTTTTTTTTTTTTTTTTTTTTTTTGCTTGTTTGACTGCCTTCTCTCTGGGACATGGGCTTCTTCCAGCCTTCAAACTCAATCTGAAATATCATATCAGCTCTTTCTGGGTTGCAAGCCTGCTGGCCTTCAGATATCATCAACTCTCCTTGTTATTGTGCCTTTGAACTTAAAATGGAGCCACACCATCAGCTCTTTTGCATTTTCATTTTGCAGACTAATCCTACAAATCTTGGGACTTGCCAGCCCCATAACTGTGTGAGCCAACTCCTTGTCATATATCATAATATATTGTATATATTATTATAATGGTGCATATAGGGGTGCCTAGATGGCTCAGACAGTTGAGTGTCCAGCTCTTGGTTTTGGTTCAGATCATGACCTCAGAGTTTATGGATTTGAGCCCCACACTAGGCTCCCTGCTGACAGCACCGAGTCTGTTGAGATTCTTTCTCTTTCCCCTTCTCTCTGCCTCTCCCCTGCACATGCTCTCAATCTCTCTTTCAAAATAAAAATAAACTCTAAAAAATGGCATATATATATATGAAATTGGCTTATACAATACACCATACACACAAACACACACACACACACACACACACACACACACACACACACACACACACACCGTTGCTTCTGTTTCTCTATTTCTGGTTCTGTTTCTCTGGAGAACCCTGACTAATACACATAGATACTCCAGCCCATGTCCTCTTCACATCACCTCTGACTGCAGTCTCAGCTAGGGAAAACAATACCAGAGAGACCTTTGATTCATTTTGTGCTGACAGTGTCTACAGCAGGTATACCCTTTTCCCTCAATGTGTGGATAATACAGGCACTTTCTCTGGTCATGGCACTTGAGACATGGAAGTATCGGAAAGTTAAGAACACTGCAGATATAACCAGCCAATTGAAGATAAGAGGTGATGGAAAAATGCATTCACCTCTGGTTTGGAAGGCATTCTGTGTGTTTCCATGGAGGTCCTAGTACTGCCAAGCCTCCATTGCTTGTAGCAGTGACATGATTAACACAGCCTGATATTGGCTTGTGCTCCTTCTCATCCTCATTCTTTTGGCTTTTTCACTTCTGCTCCCTAGAATTACCTTCCAAATAAACTATCTGTATACAGGTCTTTATCTCATGTTCTGTTTCCAGTGAAACTCAGTCTAAAACAACCAGCTTTAATTTGGAACGCTATAACAAACGGTGAGATGTTAAAATGATTCACCCTAAGTGTTCTAGTGACATCAGTAAAAAGAACAAGTATGGACGTCTGAAAAGTCTCTCTTCCATAAAAGCAATAAAAATACTGGCAAAAAAAATGTCAGATTTAGCTTTTTGCAATGCTGAAAATAACCAAAGGCTTGCAGCAATCTGAGGAGTGCTTATTAAAAAATGAAAAGTAGAAGAAAAACAGCTGAATTGGTAAGAGCAGTGAGCTTTTGACATTTTAACTTGCTTTATCCTCATTCCTTCCTCTGTAGATCCATGATAGTCTTAAAAATCCAAAGCCTGCATTTATCATGACAATCATCAGCCTAACCGCCACTGGAAGGAGCAAAATATTATTGGAATGCTTTCAAAGTTCCATTCCTAGACAACCAAGAGTTCTATATTTAATAGATTTATCATTCAAAGATGTAGGAGAAATTAACACATTCCCAGATAAACAAAATATTTTTAAAAGACAATATGAATTTATCTTTTATTTATAACTCTAGTTTCCTCCTATATGATTTAAAAGTACAAAGCAATGATTATATATTTCTATCCCTGACCATATATTTATGAAGATGAAATTTGTAGGAAAATAACAGCACAAAGAAAGGAGAGGGAATGGAGTCACAAGGAGAAAATGTTTTATACCATTTGAATTAAATTGATGTTAATCTGAATTAGACTATAATAAATGAAGATGTTAATGGTATTCCCTAGTTACTGAAAAAAAAAAGAAATCTCATAAATATAGCAAAATAAACAAGGATATTTCAATGGTACAGCAGAAAATATCTACTTAATACAAAATAAGGTAGTCATGGAGAAAGAGAGGAACTAATAAAACCAAAAACATGTAAAACAAATAGCAAAATGGCAAATGTAATCTAATAATTACATTAAAGATAAGTGGATTAAATTCTCCAATTAAAATGCAGAAGCTGACATAATGAACTTTTAAAAAATAATTCAACTAGATGCTTTCTGTACACTTCAGATTTACAAACACAAATAAGTTGAAAATGAAAAGACAGAAAAAGATACAGCATGCCAACAATAAGAATGGCTATACTAATTTCAAAAAAATAGACTTTAACGCAAAAGTTGTTACTAGACACAAAGAAGGACATGTTATAATGAAAAAAGTATCAATGCATCAAGAAGTACACCTATTATAATCATCCATGCACCTAACAAGTACATGAAGCAAAAACTGGTAGAATGGAGACTATAATACCCTACTTTCAACAGTGGATAGAACAACTAGATGGAAGATCAAGCAGGAAATATAAGACTTGAACAGAATTTAAACCAATTATACCTAACAGACAGCTTACAACACTACACAAAAACCCCAAGATCAAGTGTCCATGAAACATTCTACAGGACACGTCATATGTTAAGACATAAAACAAGCTTCAGTAAATTTAAAAGGATTAAATGAAACAAAGTATACTCTGATAGCATGAAATGAAATGAGAACTCACTAACAGAAGGAAATTTGGGAAATCCATAAATATGTGGATATTAACATGCTCCTATAATAATTAAGGTGTCAAAGAAGAAATCACAAGAGAAATTAGAAAATACCTGGAGATTAATAAAAATGAAAACACATTTTTAAAAAATGAAAATATATATCAAATTATTTATGCTATGAATAAGATAAAGCTGTGAATATAAAAACATTCATGGCTCTACACACCTCTATTAATAAAAAAGAAAAATCTCAAATTAATCACCAAATCTTCCACTGTTAGAAACTAGAAAAAGAGCAAACTAAGCCCAAAGCAAAAATTTTAAACGATAATGAAGATTAGAGAGGAAAATAAGAGAGAATAGAAAAACATAAAATAAGAGAATCAACAAAACTTAAAGATGGTTCTTTGAAATTTTTTTTAATGACAGCTCTGTAGCTAGACTGACCAAGAAAAAAATAGAAGTTTTAAATTACAAAAATCAGGAGTAAAAGATAAAATTACCAAAACTTAATCAAGAAGCAATGGAAAATCTTAATATACCTATGAGAAGAGACTGAATTAGTAATCAAAAAACTTCTCACCAATAAAAATCTCAGGATGAGAGATCTTCATTGGCAATTCTACGAAATGTTTAAAGAAAAAATAACTAATAACCAATCTTTAACACATTTTTCCATAAAAATGAAAATAAAAAATATAAGTGGAGAGAACACTTCTCAATTCATTCCATCAGCCCAGAATTATCCTATACAGACAAAGAGGTTATAAGCACCAGAGTCCTCAACAAAATACTAGCAAATCAAATCTGGCAACTTATAAAAAGGATTAAACAATACCATCAAGTAGGATTTATTTGAGAAATGCAAAGATGCATTCAATGTATGAAAATTAATATACTACACCATAGAAGTAGATTAAGGGACCAAAAAATGATCACTTCAGGAAAAGCATTTGACATATCTAACACCTGTCAGGATAAAAACACTCAAGAATCTAGGATTAAAATAGAAACTCTTCAACCATTACATACAAAAAGAAAACAATCCACAGGTAACATAACACTCCACAGTGAAAAAGTGAACACTTTCTCCTAAGATCACAAATAAGACAAGGAATCCACTTAAGCACTTCTAGTCAACATTGAATGAAAGTTCTAACTAAGGCAATTAGGCACAAAAACTAAATAAAAGGCATTGAGAAAGAACAAGAAGACTCTGTCTAGCTGTGACCAGATGAGTGCAGCACAGCAGCCCAGGGGCCTAGGGATGTTGGTCTGGGGTGGCGGGGCACGGGGAGTGACTGCAGCACTAGGCTGTCAGCTGGTCCTGCCCAGAAGAGTTCAGCTCTGCTCTACAAGGATATATAATACCTGATTGTTTTGTCCATTTATTATAAGAAAATGGAAACTGACCAGCCAGAGGAAACCTTCCCTGACACCATAACCAATGCTGAATTTGGTAAACACCACACAGAAGATACAGAAGAGGAACAAGACTTTAGAAAATCTAGAAACACTGGTAAGATGGTTGGTTGACTTACACATTCTACTACACAGCAAGAATGCTGGGGTAGTGATTGGGAAGGAGCCAAGAATATTAAGTTTCCCCATACAGACCACAATTCCAGTGTTTTAGTCCCAGATGGAAGTGGCCTGAGCATATAGTGACTATCAGTGTTGATACTGAAACAACTGGAGAAATTCTGAAGAATTTCTACCTTAGAGGAGGACCTACAGTTGCCATCACCCACAGCAACCAATCAGCTCCCACTAGACTCTGATACTGTGGAATGCTTAAAATACCAACACTATAAAGGAAGCAACTTTGACTTCGAGTTGCAACTTGATTCATCAGAGACTGGCAGGAGGAATTACTGGGGTTAAAGGTGCTAAAATCAAAGAACGTTGAAGGAACACACACAACAGTCAGGCTTTTCTAGGACTCCTGTCTTCATTCCACTGACAGAGTTGTTCTCATTGGAGAAAAACTTCATAGGACTGAACAGTGCATCAAGATCATCCATCATCTTATAACAGAGTCACCCATCAAAGGACGTGCACAGCTTAACGATCCCAATTTTTATGATGAAACCTAGGATGGTTTTACAATTTTTGCTGACTGCCATAGACGTCCTGTGGGATTTCCCACGCAGGGGAAAGGCGGTTTTGACAGAATGCTTCCTGGTCAGGGTTGGTGTCCTATGCCTCCATCTAGAAGAGATTATGATGATGTCATCCCTCATCAAGGACCTCCTCAGTCTCTTCCTGAATGAGGTAGCCAGGGTTGAAGCAGAGCTCAGAATCTTCCTCTTCCTCCACTATCACCACCTAAAAGAGGAGATCTAATGGCCTAGGAGGACCTGGAGACCACTATAATGGGAATGTTGGTTTCAGTGCTGATGAAACTTAGAACTCTGTTGCATGGAGCCCATCAGAATGAAAGGTGGTTTATGAACCACAGGGTGGCTCTGGATAGGATTATTCCTATGTAGGGGTTGTGGCTCATATGGTTATCTTGGTGGACCTATTGTTACTACGCAAGTAACTATTCCCAAAGATTTGGCTGGATCTATTATTGGCAAAGGTGGTGAGAGGATTAAACAAATCGTTGTGAGACAGGAGCTTCGATCAAAATTGAAGAAACTTTAGAAAGATCTGAAGATCACACCATTACAATTACAGGAACACAGGACCTGATACAAAATGCACAGTATTGGCAGAACAGCATGAAATAGTGTGCAGATGTGGAAGGATTCTGATGCAAAATATTTTTTCTTTTTTTATAGTGTGAAGCAGGATTCTAGAAAGTTCTTCTACAACTAGTGAAGAACTAGAGGAATCCTACATCTTGGTTTTTTTTTTTTCTATTTGTTTCTGTTTAAAAAGCCACCATTACTCTCCTTCATAGGTGTTCTGCGTTCGAGGTGCAGTAAAATCTTTGCTGTTCACCAGAAGAAATCTTTTAGTTTCTTAAAAAAAGGAAGGAGGCTGGGGAAGGGTGTGCAAAAATTAACATTAAAATTTTGAAATAGCAGCACAGTGAATGAATTTTAATTTTTTCTCATTGTTGGTGGTTCTAAAGAAAAAAAAACCCATGTAATTATTGTGAACACTTTGCTTTGTGGTCATTGTAACATTTTGGAGAGTGAAACAGGGAGGAAAAGTAACAATAGTCCATATGTCCCTGGCATCTATTCACAGCAGTGTGCAGAATGTAATTCTCTTTTGTAAGAAATGTTCTGATTTTTTAAATAAATTTAGTGAACCTATTTTTGGTGTTCATTTTTTTAAGACTGTCATTTTTCAAATGGCTGGATTCCCCAACCCACCCCAAACTAAACACTAAGTTTTGAAACTAAACACTCTGTTTGATATAAATAAATACATCCTCTTCAACATAAGCATATCTTGGCAAATTTGTTTCTGGTGACTTCTTGATGATTTGAAAGTCCATTGCTTATGGGGCACCTGGGTGGCTCAGTTGGCTAAGCATCTGACTTTAGTTCAGGTCATGATCTCATGGCTTGTGAGTTCAAGCCCCATGTCAGGCTCTATGCTGACGGCTCAGAGCCTGGAGCCTGCTTCAGATTCTGTCTCCATCTCTCTGCCCCTCTCCCGCTCTCACACTGTCTCTCTCTCAAATATAAATAAACATTTAAAAATTATTTGAAAAAAATTCATTGCTTGAGAAGTAATTCTGTCATATACATTCATGCTTATAGTAAGCTGGGTACACTGTTTTTGTATTTGCAAATGCTTGTCCCTGCCCTGCAGCAGCTTTCGATGCTACTAACTGTGAAGGAGAACCAAAGTGAAGAGCAACTCCACAAATTCAGTAAAGGTATAGATATTTGCCAGAAGCCTAATGGCAGCAAGTTTTATTAATCAGAATAATACTTGGTTATGGAAGTGATTGATGCTAAATAAATGATTTTTGTTAGATAATTTTCTCACCTATAGTCAAACTGTCAGCCTGCTAGTGTTTTTTAAACTTTGTACATATATATATATATTTTCCAATTGTATTCAAATTGAAGTAAAAAGATGTGCCATTTCTTTGTGGTATATTGGATTTTATAGGAAACGTTTGTGAACAATTCAAAAAAATGATGAAAAAAGTTCCTGCAGATGTTTGGTGTAGTATCTTAGCATTTGCATTGATAGATAAAAGTTCACTACCAAATAAATAAAACTCCCATAATGCTAGATTTGATGTGTGCCCAGTTTGAACAAGGTATGATTGACTACCTGTAAAATTTATTCTAACATTCCTCTTGTGAGGAAACATAGTAATCTTAAATGATACAGAAAAAAAAGAGTGGACAAGAAGATAAGCTATATCTGCAGATGATATGACCCTGCTTACAGAAAAAAATAATAGATCTACTAAAAATCGGCTAGAGGTAACAATTTCAGCAATGTTTCAGGATACAAAGTCAGTATACCACAATCAACTGTATTTCTATATGCTAGAAATAAAGAATTTGAAAATTAAATTATGAAAACAATGCCATTTAGCATAGTATAAAAAACCCTTAGGAATTAACTTAAAAAGTCCTTGATAGGAACTAAAAACTATAAAACACTGTGGAAAAAATTAAACAAGACCTAAATATATATGTGGAAGTATGTATTACGACTATGTCACTCCCCAAATAGATCTAAAGATTCAATACAATCTCTATCAAATTCCCAGCTGATTTTTTTTCTTTACAGAAACTGACAAGCTGATCCTAAAGTTCATATGGAAATGCAAGGGATCCAGTATATGAGAGGGAAGATAAATTAGACTTCATCAAATTTTAAAGTTTTTATGCATGAAAAGACATGGCAATCCATTGAATAGGAGAAAATAATTGCAAACCACATATCTGGATTCAGTATCCAAAATACATAGAGAACTCTTTCAACCCAACCATAAATTGACAATATAATTTAAAAATGGGCAAAGGACTTAAATAAAACTTTCTCCAAAAAAACACATTACAAATAGTCAATATGCCCATGAAAAGATGATCAACATCATCAGTCATTAGAAACATACAAATAAAAAACACAACAAGAGACTACTTCATATACACTAGAAGATCTATTATCAAAAATCAAGTGTGGAATAAGATGTAGGGAAATTGAACCCCTCATACATTGCTGGTAGGAATGTAAAATGGTATAGCCAGGTTGAGAAACAGTTTGACAGTTCCTCAAAAAGCTGAACATATAGTTCCCACATGACCAAACAATTCTACTTCTAGGTAAATACCCAAGATAAATGGAAACATATGCCCACACAAAAACTTGTACAGGTATGTCTCTAATAGCCAATAGGTGGAAACAATCCTATTGTCTAACAATACATGAATAAACAAAATGTGATATATCTGTATAATGGAGTATTATTTAGCCATAAAAAAGAATCAAGGACTGGAGCACCTGGGTGTCTCAGTTGGTTAAGCATCCGACTTCGGCACAGGTCATGATCTCACAGCTCATGAGTTCGAGCCCTGTGTCAGGCTCTGTGCTGACAGCTCAGAGCCTGGAACCTGCTTCAGATTCTGTGTATCCCTCTCTCTCTGTCCCTCCCCCACTCACACTCTGTCTCTCACTCTCTCTCAGAAATAAAAAATAAACATAAAAAAAGAATTAGTTACTTATTCTTACTACAACATGGAAGAACATTGAAATCATTATGTTATGTGAAAGAAGCAGACACAAAAGGCCACATATGATTCCATCTGTATGAAATGTCCAAAATAGGGGTGACTGGGTGGCTCTGTCAGTTAAGCATCCAACTCTTGATTTTGGTTCAGTCATGATCTCACGGTCATGAGATGAAGCCCTGAATCAGGCTCCATGCTGAGCATGGAGACTGCTTAAGATTCTCTCTTCTTCTCCCTCTGCCCCTCCCTTGCTTGTGCTTTCTCTCAAAAAATAAAATGTCCAAAATAGTCACATTCATAAAAACAGAAGGCAGATTACCAGTTGCCAGTGCGGGGGCTGGAATGGGAGGAGAAGGACTACTAGTGGCATCATGAAAACATCCTGGATTTAGACAATGGTGATGTTTATACAACTTTGTGAATAATACTGAGAACCACGAAGTTGTATACTTTAAAAGGGTAAATTTTATGGTGTGTGATTTTTACCTAAATAAAAGAAATTAAAGGCAAAAATTATGCTTTGTTGATACACAAACCACTGTGCACTCTACTGATTTGTCTGGGTTATCCAGTGGGCTCTCTGACCCAATATGTAGTTGCCCAAATTGCATACATTTCCTCAGTACAAGTTTACTCTTCTGCCTTCATAATTAGACACCTGATATGTTTTGAAAAATCAAGAATGATTCACCAAACATCCTTGAAATTAATAAGTCAAGCTTCTGCTAGCTCTTTGCAAACCGGGTATCTGCTAGCTCTTGCAAGTCCATGCCAATGTTCAAGGGTTTACAGTATCTTCCTGCATGTGTACGTGCACAATTTCTTTCTCCAAAGGTCTTTCAGCTATTTTCAGAGAACTGAGCATGTTTCCAAATACCTAAGCCCTGTGATGTCCCTTAGAATCACCACCACACCTGCCCCTCCACATACTCCTTCTCAGGGCTCCTGTATTCACTGTTGCCTCTGCCTGGAATGCTCTTCCCAAAGATACCCACAAGGCTTGCTACCTCCTTCCAACTGCTCAACTCTCAATCTCCTCTTTTTATGACCATCCCTTTTAAAAACAGAAACCCCATTATATTCTGTCCCCTTTTGGGTTCATTGTACTTTCCTAGCTTTTATCTAACTGACTTAGAACACATATTCACACACCTACTTTTTCGTTTGTTAACTGTAAGTGATACACAGCAAAGTCCTAGTGTTTAGTCTCAGCATCTACAACTGTGCCTGGCATATAACGGATGCTCAAAAAATACTTGTTGAGGGGCACCTGGGGGGCTCAGTTGGTTAAGCCTCGAATTCAGCTCAGGTCATGACCTCATGGTTCGTGGGTTTGAGCCCCACTCAGGCTCTGTGCTGACAGCTCAGAGCCTGGAGCCTGCATCGGATTCTGTGTCTCCCTTTCTCTCTCTGCCCCTCCCCTGCTTGAGCTCGCTTGCTCCCTCTCTCTCTCTCTCTCTCTCAAAAAATAAATAATAAACATTTTAAAACATAAAAAAATTGTGGAATGAATAACTGAAAATCTATCTTAATACAATCTTCAAAATAATTCTTATTACTTATCCATTGATATATTAAGAATTCTGTAGACAGACTTCCTTATCCTCCTGAAAAGGCATAAAACTGGTAATTACTTTTAGACTTCCTGTCTTTCAAACCTGAGCCCTTCCTTCCTTTAAAAGAAGAGTTTGGGAGTTTTTGCCTCTCTAACAATAACTTTCCTAATCAAATGGTTAAGGGAAAAAAACTTCATAAAGCAACCCCAAGATTTCTAATATAATGTTCCCTATATACATTTATTGAAAAAGCACCAAACATAAGCACAAAACTTGATAAGCCAGGACAGTGTGTCTTTGGAGAAAATAGCATTTTCTGTAATCTTTCCCAGCATGTGTATGAAAGATTAGAAAAGCAAACTACTAGTTTGGCTGACCACATGACAATATTCCTAAAAGTGCATCTCTAGAAAAGGGGAGACAGGCTTTCCTAAAAGAAACATGAGCATTTTAAGCTAATATTTTGAGCATGGATCTCCCTGTATAAGATGAATTCCCAGGGAATTGAATACAAACACATACATTAAGGGAAGCAGAGTAAAATGCACCATTGTATATATAGATTTCCAATCAGCAGAGAGGAATCTCTTATCTCTCAGCAGGAAATGTGTGAGATGAATTTCTCACTTAGCCAATTAATTTACACTTTAGTCACCAGTGCTGGAAGGTAGTTTGGCCGACTTAGTGGTCTAAAGCTAAAATGAGTAATAATAATTCACATTTATAAAGGGCTTCAGAATATTAATTATTTAATCCACATTATATTGCTGCATGATAATTCAGAATTATTGCTTGTGCTTTTTAGGCTGGAGAAACTGATCTAAATCAATTAAAATCCATGCTAAAAGCAGAGTTCCTGGCCTTCAAGTTGGTGCTCAGTCCATTTTGCCTTGCCACTTGGCCCTTTGGACTCTGTGATGGGTTAATTAACCTCTCTTGCTTTGAATTTGTCCATAAAATGGTGATAATAAGACTAACCTTACAGTAGTATATTGCGCAAATTAATTGATTTTTGGAAAGCACTTCCAGATCTATGGAAGGAAAGTATTAGTTGTAAATATCTCAATTGATTTTAAATGATAAATGATCATTTTTCATATCATTTATCAACAGCAACAGTGACAGAGATATTGAATAATATATAAAATGATGAAAAATTCTTTCCATCACTCAAAGAGAGGGTGCTTGAAACTCCCACCTCCATTCAACCAGCCATGAGTCATTCACTGGAAGAGAGGCTATGATTCATTCTTTCCACAACTACCCAGGCTAACGTGCATTTCCCAGTACAATGAGAATATTGTCTGTTCCTGACAATGTGATATCTCATTTATGGTTGTATTTTAAATATGTATACAGTATCTCAACTTCCTACACACTTCCATGCAGTTTGGAGTGTAAGTTGTCTGAGAAAAGGACACAATTTATTTGATTTATATTTTACAGTGCCCTGACCAGAACTACAAAACATTTGTTTTAGCACTAATACCTTAAGTGTTACTATAAACTTGTTTACTTATAAACAAACATTACATGGTTTCAATGAAAATGCTATCAACATTGCAGATCTCAAAGAAGAATTATTTCATTTGTTTCTATTTTCTTAAACAAGGTTTTCTACATAATACTTCAATAAAAAGTGTTGAACTTGATTCTGGAAAAAAAATACAACTAAGTTATTTCATCTTAAAACTACAAATAAATAAGTACTTCTTTTATTTCAGACATGACCCAAAGTTGAAGCTCAGAAGCCATATAACCTAGAATTATATGGTGATAAAATGTTGGTGTTTAGTACAAGAAATGAAATACTAAACCTTAAAATGTATCTAACAGATGGTTTGTAGCTACCTTCAATCAAAACTTGATACCCATTGATTTTATTTCCCCAAAACAGGAAGACCAGTTACCCTCTTAGTGATCTCTCTAATGTACAACTCTACACCCAACACCCAGTCTCCACATTTCTCCCAGTCACAAGTATAGGGTTATGACAGCAAAATCTTTAATAAGGTACAAATTCCATTCAAATTCTGGCTTGGAAAGGAAAAAGCCTAATTGGAATGTGCCAAACAGATTCTACCTGTCCGTTAGCGTAACCTCATAATACCAGTGCATCCTCTGTTGAAAACAAACCCTAAAATCTAAGGTCAACGAGGGTATCCCAAGTTTTGATATCTATGAGGATCCCATTTAATCTATTCATATCTCCTTACCGTAATCCTGATTACAGAGGTGTGTGTGTGTGTGTGTGTGTGTGTGTGTGTGTGTTTGTCTGCTATCTAAACCTACTTAGCAAACACACATCAACCTATCTGAAAAACAACAGAAATGCCCTGATTTTTAAGCTATACTGTTTCATCTCTTACATGCATTTACAAATTTTATTGCTACCTTATTTTATACACTAAGATAAAACTACTTATCCATTTAAGCTTTCACAAATGGTTAAACATCATTTATATGTGCTTTTTGACATCACCTTTAAGCAAAGGAACTTTCCTATTCAGAGTCCTATTCAGAGTCAAGAATCAAGGAGATTAACGCAACAAATACAAATAATGGATGTAAATGAAGATTATTCTCAATTACCAACTTTGTGACAGTTTGCATAAAATTACTAACTAAAATATTTTCACAGGATTACTCAAAATATCTATTTAACTTAAACTCTTAAGGTTAGGGGCTCCTGGTGACTCAGTTGGTTAAACATACGACTTCAACTCAGGTCACGATCTCACGGTTTGTGAGTCCAAGCCCCACATTGGGCTCTCTGCTGACAGCACAGAGCCTGGAGCTTGCTTCAGATTCTGTGTCTCCCTCTCTCTCTGCCCCTCCCCCACTTGAATTCTATCTCTCAAAAATGAATAAACATTAAGAAAAGTTTTTTAATCTCAAGATAAACACCTACCAGGATGGTTATTATTTAAAAGGGAGGAAGGAGGAATATCATGTTTTGGCCAGGATGTAGAAAAATTAGAACCCTCATGCATTGCTAGTGGAAATAGAAAATGGTACAGACACTGTGAAAATCAATTTGTCAGCTCCTGAAAAAGTTAAACATACAATTATTATAGGATTCAACAATTCCAATCTTAGGTATATACTCAAAAGAATTCACAGCAAGGTATCTGATATGTGTGCCCCAATGTTCACAGCAGTATTATTCCCAGCAGCCCAAAAAGTCTCAATGTCCATCTCACTGTCCATGCCAATATCCACTAACAGATGAATGGATAAACAAAATACGGTATATACATACAATGAAATATTATTCAGTCATGAAAGGGAATAAAATTCTGAAATATGGATGAAACCTAAAAACATTATGCTAAGTGAAATAATCACACTAAATGAAATGAGCCAGACATAAAATGGCAGAAATTATGTCATTCCATGTATACGAGGTCTGTAGGACGGCAGAGTCATAGAGACAAAAAGCAAAATGGAGGTCATCAGGGGCTGGGCTAAGGGGGAGTTTATTATTTAATGGGGACAAGGTAAGTTGATCTGCTTAGGAAGATCAAAGGATTCTAGAAATGGATGGTAATGATGGATGCATGACACCGTGAATGTACTTAATGTCACTGAATTGTACACTTAAAAATTCTAAAATAAATTTTGGGTTATGTATATTTTACCACAAAAAAGGGGAAATAAAGAACACCTCAAAGCTGACTAGCAATCTTTTTGGTGTATTTGTTCAGAATTATTTGTTGTCACCTTAACCCATTATGTTTTTCATAGAAATTAGGCGTCTTAGTTAGTCCCCAATACATGTAATATAAATGTGTATGTGTATATAAAATCCAATTTCAGAAGATGGAAAAGGCATATGTGGCATTCTGATTTATGAGATGAGGGAGTAAACATAAAATTTACCTTTGTAATTTCACTGAAGTTTAGAGCAAAATATCCTTCTTGAGGTTTATTAAACTCTAATCATTTTCTTGAAAGATTAGCAGCAATTATCATTAAGGTTTAAGCATTTAACTGTGACTACTGCAATAAATCTTATTAAAATAACTGAAACATACTTTTTTCGCATGTGGCAACCTGTCTCTGAATCACAACCATCTGTAAGTGGTGATTGCCTGGTGCACACAGATGGGAGGAAAACAAGGATCAGGCTATACCATTCTTTCCTCATTGCTTGGTACCAAACAAACTGAAATCTGAGTCAGACTATTTGCATTTGAAAGATTATATGATCGCTGTAATTAACAAATACTTGCTAGCTTCCTGATATAAAAATGTGTGATAGGTACCCGATTGAAAATAATGCTTGAACTGTACAGCCTCTCTTTCTAATCTCTGACAGCCTATAAAAAAAATCAGACGTTAACAATAGAGGAGCAGGTTTCAAGTTTTTATAGCACACAATTCCTTTACAGATTTAAAATGACAGAAGAAGGGAACAGCATAATTTATTCTTTCTGGCTTGCGGCACAGAATCATGAAGGCTCTTGGTCCATAACTTCAGGGCTACACTAAATTCCTGTCAGCCTAAATCAGTTACAAAGGTGAGCATCTGCCCTGCCTTGCTCTTCCTTCAAGGCAGGAAGAGACAGACCCATGTTATCACAAAGCCCAAATCATTAAGTAAGAAGAAAGGAAGCCAAAAATCAACAAGTTTAATGTCTTTCTATGTGTCTTTCTATGTGTCATTTTGGCTAATAACACTTACCCGTAATGTATTAAGAGTCAGAAAAGGCAAAGAGTTTTCAAGGCTGTGTAGTGACACAGAGCACTGAGTTTGGGGTTGAACAAGTCCTGCCTAGGACTGTGAGCTAATTAACCAACATTTACCAAGGCCAAATTACTTAAACTTTTATAGCCTCAGTTTCCCCATCTGTAAATTAGAAGAAACAAGATATTCACACACACACACACACACACACACACACACACACACACACACACAC
>NW_024412377.1:86000559-86002924 GCF_014898765.1 Herpailurus yagouaroundi
CACACACACACACACACACACACACACACACACACACACACACACACACGGTTCCTGTAAGGTCTGAGCAAGGAAATTTAAAAAGGTGCTTAGCACATTGGCAGGGAAACAATGCTTTTTTTGTGAAATGAATAAATACTATGTCTAGGGGTGATGATAAGTTACCATAACATCTAATTCTGTCAATGAGGTCTTTTTTGACCTTAACTTCAGATAATTTCTGACTGTGCCAAGAGCCCATTTCATAATTAAAACCATGGGCAGAGATAAAGTCAGATTGCCAGGGCCCAAATCCTGCTTCTTCCACTTAACTGCATGACTTTGGCAAGCTACTTGACTTCTCTGTGCTTTGCATTACATGTCTATAAAGTAGGGACAATAGTACTCCATTCAAAGTTTTGGGGGGAGGATTAAAAGGGTTAATATATTTAAGTAGTTTAGAACTGGGCCAGGCATCTATCACTGTCAATAAATATCAATTAGCCTCTATTTATATGTAAGCAGGTCCCTGGGTATATAATGAAGGACAGACGTAGTCCTTGACCTCATAGAGCTTACAGACTACTAGAAAGACAGACACTTTTAGAAAAATACAAAAACACATAACTCCAAGATGAAGGAAAGAAAGAAAGAAAGAAAGAAATAAAGAAAGAAAGAAAGAAAGAAAGAGGATCTGAGTATGATTAGGGCATATCTCATAATATTTGAGCTAATTATTTCATGTCAAGTTCTTCATCTGGAAGATCTCAAAAATATTATGTACATGATAGCTATTGTGGGAAATACATAAGCATCATAACTTAAAGACCCTGGTAAAAGGAAAGCCTTGGTGCATGTCAGTTTCTTTCTTCCCTTTTCTCCATGGTATCTGATCGTTTAGATTAAGTACTTGCCTTTTTCACTGTTTGTCTGAAGATGATTATTATTATTATTATTATTATTATTGCAGGGAAAAGTTTCTTAACCTCAAATGACCTCATTCTTTGAGACGCCAGATGCTGAAGGATATTAAAATTATATTTAAAACAGTGCTACATTCAAATTAAGATGTATTTTCTGCTAGATTACATTTTTAAAAGACAGTCATCACATATTATATACACTTAGATATCAAATGACTGCATTTACATTTGAACCAAAATAAAAGATGAAAGTGGTTAATGAAGTTCTAATTCATTGCCTTGAATGTTTTTAGCCTACTACATCCAAATTATTTTTTAAATAACTACCACTAGAAAGGCTAATGCAGTGCAGATGACTCCCCAAATATTTGCAATAGGTCACGTGAACGCCGCCGCGGCATCTCAACAATTGACTATAATAGATTTAAGGGAGAATGATAGGCTGCCTTGACATTTAAATAGATAATATTTTCTATTAAATCTTTTTAAAAAAACCTTGATTAACACCAGAAATATTTCTCACTTTACCAAAAGAAACCCTCATTAAGGAAATTTTCACTGAGTTACATACAATATGCTCATCTGTGCACCATGAACTTGTTTTTACTCTATATTCAAAGCTGTATGTTTATTTCTCTGTTCTAGTTCAGTTCTAAAAGCCAAAAATATGAAACAGATGTGGTGACTTTCTGTGTACTGTGAAGCACAATTATGCTTCTTTGAATTGCTTAGGCTAAACAGTTGCCCTCCCTAGAGCATATCGAAACTGCTTGAGATTCTTTACAGCCAAGAATCCAGCTTGCTACCTGTCAGGAACTGGAATTGGCAGGCCACAGCTGGTTGATTGCACTGGATGCTCCCTTACTGTCCTCCCAACCAAAGTCTGTGAAACATAAAAAATATAGAGAAAACTGCAGCTAAGTGGGTATGCTGTCTTCTCCTTAAGAAAAGATCAAGCTGTTTGATAGTGCATATCAAGGTCCACGTTATGTGGACCATTTAACAGCACTCAAAAAACAGTTTCGATTGTCCTGCTTCTGAGTTCATAGGCAACATGGGCAATAGCCAGGAGAAAATAAAGAAAACCTTCCAAATTATTTGTCACAGCCACGATGCCTTTAAACCTGTAGCTGCTAGATTAGCCTATGCATCAAAGTGCAAATGTTGATTTTTCTTTTGCTGAGAATAGTTTTAAAACATGTGGAAATTGCTATAATTGAAGGGAAAGCTTGAAACAAATGGTAATTTTTGTTCTCAAAAAGGAAACTTTCTTCAGGCTGTGGGAGGTGAGGAAAGGAAGTTTCCTTTTCTTCTAAAATGAGTGAATGCTGAAAATAATGGCATTCATAGACTTTTGCATTGATCTTGTCAGTGTACAACTTCAAAAAAGGTTTTAAAACAGAAGTTAGCAACAGACATATTGATATAGGAACACTGACAGAGGGCCATGCTCCTGGGGGGGG
>NW_024412377.1:86002934-86021719 GCF_014898765.1 Herpailurus yagouaroundi
TTATTCAATGGAGACCTGGGCATTACGCTGGATGCGGAGGATACTGAAATGAAAAGACTAAGAATGTGCTGCAAGATACGCATATGGAAAAGGGGGAAAGACATTTAAAAGACATGTGATAGACAAATATTTTTACTACTAGTGAGGACTCATTTCCCCCTATATTCAGGCCTCTACATCTTGGGATAATAGAAATGAAGATACGGAAGGCAGAGACATTTGGCCTGTATCATCTTAGGAGTTTTTATTATCATTACCTAGGAATCAGGGCCATTTCAGACCAATGCTCAAATTACAATGACTTCTCTTACCAATTCCACCATACTCTCAACACACCTCTCATGTAAAGCTAAGAAGAGTAAGAGGTAACATTATCAGGATGGCTTGCCACCATTGCTCTTTAAACGGAAAGAGATCTGATCCTATATGGTCATTTTCAGTTTTACTGACATCTTATGATCCTTTCATCTACCTAGAAAAACAGAACAAAACTGGTACTCTCCCCCTCTAAATCTTTGCTGTGATCCAGCACTGTGCAGGCTATGGGCCCTGTATCCAATACCTACACTCCATCCTTTAGACTTTCTAGTGGCCTGGGTTCTTTTAAGAGAGGTTGTGTGACCATATTCACTCAAAAAGGATCAAGCGTCTTTAGAGAGTAAGAAACAATAAGGCACAATGCAGTGGCTGACTCCCATGACCGAACATCACCTCCATCAATGAGGAGGATGAGTGTCATAATTCCCGGGAATGGGTTTTATATGGCTGTAATTCAAGCAGAGAATGGATTCATCTGAATGTTGGCTCTGCACTGTCTCAACAATTAGCTTTGGTGGGGCCAGATGCTTTACGGTATAGCCCAGAAAGACCATTTCTAGAGCCTACCTCCACTCATCTCACTCAGAATTTTTCCTGTCTTAAATCTAAACCAATTCCTTGAACTCAGATGCAGATAATTTAATGCGTGTGTCCTGTATTCCACATCACGGGACAAAGGAGAATATTCTTGGATGGAAAATCCTTCAAGTTTATGTAAACGAATCTTGAAGTGGTCAGTAGATCCAAATCAGTAAAACTGTAAAAGTATATACTTGTTTAAAGTAACTTATGTAAAAGAGTTCTAGTCTTAGAAGTAGGCTTCCTGCACAAACTAGTCTATTTCCACCAGTTGTGAGCAAAGAAACAATGACTCTTATATCAAAGCCACTTGCCTTTAGATTCAGCAAAGGGTAGACAAAGTTTGCCTCAGTTCTTGGTCCACTACGTTAATATCACATCTTAACAAATTACAAATACTATAATTGCTGTGATCATAGTGTATGAAAAGTTCACCAGATCAAAGAGGAAAACATTACTCAAAGCAGCCAATAAAGTCCTTATCTAAGATGCTACACTAAAATGGAGACTTGAGTTTGCCAGGGACAAAAGCAGGCAGAGAGCACTGCAGATTGAGACAACAGCCTGTGCAAAAGCCCAGCAGTCTGAAAGCACATGAGAGCCTGGGACGTGTGAGTGACTGGGAATCAGGGAATGCAAGAGGTAAGGCATGTCAGCAGGCATGGGCATTGGAACTTCTCTCTCAGACCACAGAGCATCATTTCATAATTTTAAGGAGTGGTGTAATGGGATCCGACAGTGAGCAGAGGTCGGAAGCACCATTTTCATTCCCAAGTGCCACCACAAATACTGCTCTGTGTGTATAAATATATAATCCTGTATGTGCATAATTTGCATCACAAGCTGTTAGGTGCATTTCTCTCAGAGAAGTTTGGAAACAGTAACTCATCAATTGAACAGACAAGGTAGAGAGACCATGGAAATATGCTGAATCGTTTCTACAGAAATCTCCAATTACAATGAACTTTAATTATTCAAAAATAAAATATGTTACTTAAATTCCAGGGATCTGAACTGCAGAACTTTCCATGTCACCACCACATAAGCTATAAAGTATAGTGTTTTTAAAACACAAAAGGAAAGAAGTCTTTCGAATTGTAAAAATGTTAATTATTTAACATAATGTTTGCCACCCCCATAATAGTTTCTCCTAAAGTGTGTGGAATAATTTATATATAAATATGTAGATGTATACAAACTGAAATGCCAAACATTGAAAAGAAACTCAAATGAGTGGGTATTTACATATGGAATAGAGCTCATAAGAAACCGTGTTTTTGTGATAATGAGATGTTTTCCAAGCTCTCCTTCATTCTGGAAATTTACTCAGAGACAAGCCCATATATTCATAAGACAACAAAGAAATCAAAAAGGCAGACTTTGAAGCCTTAAAAGGTAAGATCTGACGTAAGAAATGGCCATTGTGCCATCTCAAATTCAGTGATGGGTCAAAGAGTGAAATGAAAATTCCCAAGCTAAAGAAGGGGGAAAATCCTTCAGCTAACCATTTCTGTAACTGACAGAGGAAAGACGCTCTTCCAAAGCCAGTGAAACTTTAAACGCATTTAATCATGTTTCCCCTGTTTGGTACATTCTGTAAGGATCATTATCTATATACTCTCACAGGAAATAAACAGAGGAAAAGAAAATTTTTCTCCCTAATATTTAGGAAATAGGTGCCAGGATTTATGATCCAAATAGAAAACAAGGTAATAAATGTGTATTAAAATTTGTCTGAGGACTGCTTTGTTTTGTATTTTTAATTCAACACAATGGGGGCACCTGGATGGCTCAGGGGATTAAGCATCCAACTCTTGATTTTAGCTCAGGTCATGATCTCAAGGTTTGGGAGATTGGGCTCTGAATGGAGCCTGCTTGGGATTTACTCTCCCTCTCTCTCTGCCCCTCTCTTCACTCACGCACACACACATTCTGTCTCTCTCAAAATAAATGAATGGACTTTAAAAAAAATTCAGCACAATGTAATCAACTGCCTTGTTGGTAAGATAGAGCCTCCTCAAAGGGACATCGTTTTATATAAGGAAAACAAGACACATGGCTTTAAAGCCCTATGTTATTTCAACAAGAAAAGTAAGCATATCAATTACAAAACTATTACACTTCTCATCTAGAAGTTATATTTCAGTTACTGACTTAATTAGTCAAGCTTCTTTCCATTACAGAGGATAAAAACCAACTCAAACCAGCTTAAAACAAAAAGGGCATCTATTACCTAACATGGAGAAAGCATGTGCTGAATCCAGTTGCTCTAATGTGGATTCTAATCAGAGCCCTGTCTCTCTCTGTCTTAACTCTATCTCCCTCTGTGTTGAATGTATTGTCAAATATGCCTTTCCTGAGAGGGGGTAAGGATAGCTACTAATAGCTGCAGGAAGAGTTTCTACTGGTTTAGTAACCCAAAATAAAAGGGAGGGTCTTTCTCTCAAGAGTTTCTGCTAAAGACTCAAACTAACTTGGATCGAGTTGAGGAACATTCTCACCTCTGAATTGTTTGTTCCATCCAAGAAGGTGTGATACTGATTGGCAAAATGTGGCCCAATCCTGGGACCATGGTGAGTTCAGTCCTTCTGGGCTATACTGACCAAGAATGAACAGTGGATAGTCCCCCCAAAGACATACTGAGTAGAAAAATACATATTTTGCATTCCACAGATAAAATATCATCATGGATTTCTGAGTTGTTTTGTACATGTATTTTTAATGAAACAACATTTCATAGTTTCAGTAAATTGTATTATCTGTAAGGACAGACACTCAACCATGTTTATGCCCTGGCTGATGCTCTAAAGCCAAGGGGAAATATGGCAATTTTCATTTGCTGACAAAATCAAGAGTGTTTCTTGGCCCCACAACAATTCCAAGTACTTTGTTTCTTCCCTTCTATTTATATTCAAGTAGCTTAAAGAATTCTTTCAGGGGCACCTGGGAGGCTCAGTTGCTTAGTATGTGACTTCAGCTCAGGTCATGATCTCACAGTTTGTGGGTTTGAGCCCCACATTGGGCTCTCTGCTGTCACCAAAGAGCCCACTTTGGATCATCTGTCTGCCCCTCCCCCATGTGTGCACTCGCTCGCGCTCTCTCTGTCAAAAATAAATAATATTTTTTTTATTATTTTAAAGACAGTCTATTACACAGGAGCAGAAATAGGAATTACATACAGGTAACTACATATAGGTATCCTGGAAATTGACATAGTAGCAGGGATGGTCATAAGAAGCCAGAGATAAAGCCCAGTAAGTAAAAAAACAGAAGCCCCAGGAAATCAATAAAGTCAGGAAGTAGGACTAGAAAGACAGGGTCCAGAATCTGGGAATTCAGAGGTTTAATAAGGACCATGGTAAGAAGGGAAAAAAATGTGGTTCTAAAGAAGAGGATGTTTTTTGCAGTCTTTCAGAACTTCTGCTTAAAGCTGAATATTCAAAGACAAGTTCTCACCCACTAGAAATAGATTTCCATTCAGAAGTATCAATAGGGTTCCCCATGTGTGTTTTTATCCTATTTGAAGAAAAGGAAGAAGACTAGGGCTTTGTAAGCTTCAAATAGATGTGGCCAGGTGGCCTAAAAAGTCAATCCTAATCATGAACAATCATGAGATCATTGCCTCAAATTTTTTAAAAAATCTTTTAACACATTCCTATTTCTAGTATACCGAAAGATATGGCTGAAGGCCACACTGACTGATACTGCTTCAATCATAGGGAATGTAGCATGGCCAGGTTACTAAGCAGATCTCCAATTGGCTCAACTGTGGGCTTCTCAATAATCACCTTCTCCAGGAGGATCAAGTGATTTGGGACAGATTCACAGTTTTATACTTTAGCACTGAATATTGTTGATTCATATATCCTAAATTAAGTGGGGGAAGTGAGCAAAGCTATGGTATTAAAATGTGAGAATTCGGGCGCCTGGGTGGCACAGATGGTTAAGCGTCCGACTTCAGCCAGGTCACGATCTCGCGGTCCAGGAGTTCGAGCCCCGCGTCAGGCTCTGGGCTGATGGCTCAGAGCCTGGAGCCTGTTTCTGATTCTGTGTCTCCCTCTCTCTCTGTCCCTCCCCCATTCATGCTCTGTCTCTCTCTGTCCCAAAAATAAATAAATGTTGAAAAAAAAAATTAAAAAAAAAATGTGAGAATTCTATTTAATTCTCTATGTGAAAGCCTTGGGATAGCTGTACAATAACTATTAATGATGAGCTGATGACAATGTCAATTTAAGGTGATTGATTAGTTTTGTAAATTTTCACTGGCTATAACGTTCCAGGTACTGTGCTAAATGTTAACGCAATACACATTAACAAAGAAATCATCAAATAATGTGATCACTGTTATTCACAAATTCATGAAAAAGCTCACATGGCTACAAGGGAGCATAGGAGAAATGTTGCTAACATTTGAACTAGATAGAAAGATGAGTAGGCATTTGTCCACTTGAAAACTTAAGAGAAGGGCATTGCTGGCAGAACAACACTCAAAGACACAAAGGGATAATATATTTGGTAAATAAAGAGTCCAGTGTTACTAGAGCACAAGCATGAGGCAACAGGTGACTCGTAATTTGACCCTTAACAGCATCTTCAAGGAGCAATGTATACTAAAGGGTTTTTTTTTTTAATTTTTTAAATTTATTTTTTTTTATTTTTTTTTTAACGTTTATTTATTTTTGAGACAGAGACAGAGCATGAACAGGGGAGGGGCAGAGAGAGAGGGAGACACAGAATCGGAAACAGGCTCCAGGCTCCGAGCCATCAGCCCAGAGCCCGACGCGGGGCTCGAACTCACGGACCGCGAGATCGTGACCTGGCTGAAGTCGGGCGCTTAACCGACTGCGCCACCCAGGCGCCCCAATTTTTTAAATTTATTTTTGAGAAAAAGAGAAAGGGAGTGGCCAGGGGAGGGGGAAAAAGAGGGAGGATGGAGGATCCGAAGCAGACTTCATGCTGACAGAAGACAGCCCAACGTGTGGCTCGAACTCACAAACATAAACTGTTAGATCATGACCTGAGCCAAAATCAAGTCAGATGCTTAACCAGTTGAGCCACCCAGGCACTCCCAAAGTAATTTTGTTTGAAGTTTAAACTTAGTGAGTCACGATGTGTTTTCTTTAAAAAAGTGAAGATGATCTCGTCATATTTAGTTTTTGAGTAATACAGCTGTTCCACCTATGGGAAAGGAGGACCATAGGAGATAGGGAGATAGGTAGGAAGTAACTGGCCACACAAGGAATCATGAGACAGCAACAGAATGAAGAGAAACTGAATTAAAGAGACAGAATTAGTGGAATTTGGTGACCAACTTCAAATAACTATGGAAAGAGTGGAAATAATTGATAATATAGCAAAGACTTCTACCTTTGGAAGCTAAAAAAAAAAAAAAAAAGAAACTACTAACTAAACTTAAGTTCTTAAAAAATGAAACATTATGTCTAAGACTAATCACTGTCCACCAAATCCATGCTCCCCTTTACCTAGGCATGCCAGTGGACTCCATTTTCCAAAGCCCTTCGCAGTTCACTGGATCTTAAAACCTCATCTATTAAGGTAATTAAAGATGGACTTAAAAATTTGAAGCTCAGGAGAAATATCAGGTGTGGAGATAGGACTGAGGACCAATACACTTAATCCACAAAAATAAGTGGAGAACTCCCTTTAGACCACCATACCAGACTAATCCCTTACAAGGCACCAATATTATTTGATATTATTCCTCTAACATTAAACATAAGATTAAGAAACTTTGAAAATATAACTGAATACATAACACTGAAAAACAACAGCAAGGAAAAATCTAATAATACTGTTTATCATCTGTGATCAGATACAGGAAATACAAAGGACTAGACAGAAAGTAGCTCATGTTATTTTATTCCACTCTACAATCATGTAGCACATATGTACAGATGTACAGCTGATTTTCCCCGCTATGAGTACCTAGTAAATATAAAGCTCAGATACTGTTATATTTCTTTATATCTACCACTTTGCAAAACAATTTGAGGGATCCCAAACATTATATTCTGCAACATATGAAAACTTTACCCAACTGGTGAAGAGCTATATGTAGACCTATGTATAAAAATATATGTAAATAGTATAGAATTTACTCTACTTTTGTATTTAAAATGGTTAGAATATACACTAATCTACTCTTTTACTCATCTGAGACCTGTGAACAGAAGGGGAAAATGTGAAAATACTGAAATGCAATCCTGAAAAAAATGCCATTCTACTAACATTTAGAAATGTTTCCATTAATTTCCAGTAGGAATTAATTCTTAATTATAGGAATTAAAAATTCCTATCTTAGTCAAACTATAAATATTAAATAGTTTGTGTCCATGCAGCATTATTTTGTAGTATTACTTGATCTAAAAACTAAAAGTCTCCACCTGAAAAACTATTACTCCCAGAAAAACATTAACACTATACTAGGAATTGCTCCATGAAAATTCTAAGAATATGGGGGGGGCGGGGAATTACTGAGACTTTAGACAGTAATTCCCCGGCTTTTCCGTAGTTTCAGAGAGCCTACAGGCAAAAAATTATAAGGTGTCTGAATTATTTATCTTAAAACTTTAAAGGCATCTCCTATATTTTATAGACTTTGAACGGATCAGTGTCAACTACTAGAAATGTAGACTCAATGATCCTATAAGCCCAAATGGCCATTCTGTACCCAAATGAAAAATGCCACATGAGCCCTTTGGCCTTGGAGAATCTAACCCAGAACTGACTTATTTATGGGAACTATATGCTATAGTCACTAATAAATCTTACAACCATAATCTATGAAGAAACAGATTTTCTTTATATTAACTTATGGAAGTCAGCAATGGCTGTGAGGTGAGCTGCTTAGAAAGTAGTCTGTAAATCCAACTCTATTAGGTAAGCCTTTTAAGAACATTTTCCTCTTAGCAACAGAAGGAACGGTACTTCGGTTTAGATTTTATTTCCTTATGGAACATATTCTAGTGGTAAAAATGACTGAATATTTTGTGACTCTGAAATGCATTAATTAAAACATAATCTGTTCCTTAAGAACTCTAAATGTTTCTAAATTTGAGATGTACAACTGGGATATCCCAAACTAAACTGAGATTGTTTGAAGAGTAATTTCAAACGTTTCTGCAAAACTGATGCATGCACCTGCAGTATCTGTAGGACATGTGAATAACCTGAACATTATACCTACCTTCAGGCTCCAACCATTGAGACCTTAAAATTTAAGGTGCATTTAAACCCCCAAGGAAAGGCTTAACTTCATGGAAGGTACAATTTTATTGTTGACATCTTGTAAAAATTTGGGGTTTCTAGTTCAAGATGGCAGACTGTATACATTCACTGCCCCTCCCTCCTAGCATTACAGTAATAGAAATGAACAATAAGGACTATGCTGAGTAGTACTGAGACTGGGATAGGAGCCCTCAGTGAACCAGAGAATTTTTGTAACCTAGAGGCAAAAATCAGATACTGCAGGCTGAAAAGCCACATAAGACTGCAGACAGGTGGAAGCTACTGTAATGGCAGAGTCCCAGAGGGGTGCCAGGTTTGGAATGAACAAGAACAGGGAATCGTAGAACTTGCAGGGCTATAACCCAGAAGTTGAAAGAAAGGTCTTTGCAAAGACCAGTCAAGTGAGCTCTTTTTTCATGCCTTTCTCTTCCTTTTCAGAGAGTATTAGGCAGCAGCATTTGCCCCAAGTTAATACCAGAGAAATGCTTTCTATACCAAGCAAAGGATCTTTTGGGGTGAGCTAAGATTCCGAGAAAGATGTACAGCAGAGATGGAGGTAAATCTGAACTCCATACCCAAGGCATATGGAGAGAAGAAAACATGTGAAGAGAAGCCAAATCTTTTGAAAGTAAAGAACTCCTTACTGCTGATAGATTTGTAATGCCCATGGAGCCTTTTTTGCAGGGTTCACTATTATTTGTGCTTTGTTTAGTGCCTAGCTTATTAAAAACATTTCTCTAAAGACAGATACCATATGTGTTCACTCTTATGTGGATCCTGAGAAACTTAACAGAAATCCATGGGGGAAGGGAAGGGAAAAAAAAAGAGGTTAGAGTGGAAGAGAGCCAAAGCATAAGTGACTCTTAAAAACTGAGAACAAACTGAGGGTTGATGGGGGGTGGGAGGGAGGGGAGGGTAGGTTATGGGTATTGAAGAGGGCATCTTTTGGGATGAGCACTGGGTGTTGTATGGAAACCAATTTGACAATAAATTTCATATATTAAAAAAATAAATAAAAACTTTAAAAAATAAAAAAATTAAAAAATAAAAACATTTCTCTAATATAAAACACTTTGCAAGCCAATTTTTCTCAAGCATTTTGACATTGGATCCAAATTTGATTAATTAAAATTCCTTTACAAATTTAAAATGCAATTACCAATGTAAGATGACTAAACCTTTTACACACTTCAAATCCCTTAAACAAAGACGAACTTGCATAAACACAGTAATTATTAAACATACACCTTTACAATAAAAACAGTTACAAAATGCTAATGCCGTTGGATGTAACTGCTCTCCTCTCCTGATCCTTCCACTTCTCTAGGTTTCAATAATTCTACAAGATATTACTTATTTTAATTCCTAGGATTTTAATAAATTTTAAACCCAAAAGTATAACAATACAGTTTTAGGCAAGACAAACTGTAGACCTAGATTGTCAACAGTTCACACTTGAGGAAGAACATAATGCCTGATGACACAGTTCAAAAAAGCATACCCAAGTCATTGATCACATAGTTGAACCCCATTTCCCAATGAAGTTCTTAAGACATTTGCCTTTCTCAGAAATAAGTTGTTCTTGAAGAGGTGCCTGGGTGGCTCAGTCAGTTAAGCAACCAACTCTTGATTTCGGTTCATGTTATGATCTCATGATTCATTGGGTCAAGCCCCGCATCAGGGTCTGCACTGACAGCATGGAGCCTGCTTGGGATTCCCTCTGTCTCTGCCCATCCCCTACTTGTGCACTCTTTCTCTCTCTCTTCCACAAATAGAGAATAACTTCTGCTTACTTCATCATTTCTAAGACATTTCTTTTTCTTCCCCACATTTAACACCTTTAAAATGTGGGTACATCTTACAATGAAGGGAAACATCCAAGACCAACTGGGTCAACCAGGAGGAAGTTTAACAGTATTGTCACTGGTTGCTCATGTGTTTACTTGGTTGTTATCCCATGAAATATGACTAGACAACAGAAAGCCTTTGACATTTCAGACAACAAAGTATTTAGGGATATTTTAAGGAAGAATTATGAGACTTGGATATTGACTGAAAATTTTCCATTGATAACCTGCTGTCAAAAACATGAAAAATCAGTACCAAAATTTGCTGAAGGAGTGTCATTGGCTTGGAAGAAAATCTCAGAATTAGTGTTGCATATTTCTAGAAAATACTGCATCACCAGTTTTATGAATACTAAAAAAAGATGAAATTAGGTAGAAGAATACAAACACTATTAATTTTGAGCCAATCAGTGGTTCAGAAGATTCAGAAATGTAAAAAAAGTTTTAGTTATACCTTAACCAAGTATTTTGTTTATGTTTTCCTTTTTATGTGTGCACAGGATTAAAATTATGTCTAACCCAAGTCCAAATATTCTAAATGATAAGAAAGATCTTTGTTAGGATACAACTGGCAGTGATTATTTTTTTCCTGGTGGTAGAAAAAACAACGATGCATATTACACTCAAAAGAACCCTAGGTTTGGTGAGATACAGTTGGTATCATTTTAAGAAAACTTAGCTGTTTCATCATTCTTGAAACACAATGTTCAACTCCCTTTTAAGTTTATTTATTTATTTTGAGAGAGAGATAAAGAGAGTATGTGAGTGGGGGAAGGGCAGAGAGGGAGAATCCCAAGCAGGCTCTGTGCTGTCGGTGCAGAGCCTGACGCAAGACTCGAATTCATGAACCATGAGATCGTGGCCTGAACCAAAACAAAGAATGGGATGCTTAACCACTGAGCCACGCAGACACCCTTGAACTTTTTCTAATTAACATGTGTGACATCTGTAGTCTTGTCAAACTGGGCTCCTTATCTATGCACTTACTCTAACCTTTCCCAAACTCTTTGTTATGATCCTGCTACATTCATTTTCCTCCCTTAATTGTAAGGCTCACTCGCCAGTTTGATTCTCTTTCTTCATTACAGACAGAACAACTACATGTGATGTTTTATAAACAAACATATGCTTACTAGAAAAACCAAAACATCCATAATTCCCTACTTATTAAAATCGGTCAAATTTAAGCATAACTTAGTATGTTGACCCTTCTTTTATATTATACCTGATTTTACATTAATTGATCTTTTATTCCTAAATGTGAATGGATAATAACCTACCATTTCAGAAAAACCAGATAGCAAAAAAGAGGAGGATCAAGTTGAACAAATAAAATTTAAAAATGACCCATGGGTGAAAAGAGCTAACTCTGGAAAAGAAGATATATAACAAAACGTGTAATTGGTTTTATCAGATTTGAGATAGCTACTATATCCACAAGGCAATAGTAAGATGCTGTGGGCAAAAGGAGAAATCAAAGAACAAGAATCCTTATAAATTAAAAAATCAAAATGAAGATAATGAATAAAAAAGAAGAAAATACTATTGATGAGTTGAGAAACTGAATACAAGGGTTAAGAAATAGGCAACACTGGAAAACAAATGAATGATCTGGAGGAAAAGCTCACAGAAAGTCTTTGAACACAGAAATAAAAAGCAAAAATAGAAAATATGAGAGAAAAGCTGAGATAAAATAAAATCATAAAATCTAATATACATCATACAACAATCAGAGAGAGAGAGAGAAACCAAAAAATCATAAGATAAAGATATTCTCAAGAAGATATATTTGAGCTGACGAAAGAAATGAGTCTTTAGGCTGATAGACCCTGACAGGCTGAATTTAAAATTTATATATAAATAAAATATAAAAACTTCATTCAGGCATATGTCAGAGAAATTTCAGAACTTTGAGAGGAAAAAAAATGAAGTTTACAGTCTTTGAAAGGAAAAAAATGTTATCTAAAGCAAAACCACTATTGGAGTTGTACTGTATTACTTTTTGGTTCTGAATGCTAGGATAAATGAAAAAAAAAGTTCTAAGATTCTGAGATAAAAAAAATGTTTTCAGTCTAAAACCCTCTACAAAACTAGCAAACAACTATGAAAATAGACAGGAGACTTTTTCAGACATGCAAGGAGTCAAAACATTAACTTCACATGTAGCTTCTCTGAAGAAACTACTTAAAAGATTGGCAAATACTGTGAGATACTGATCCACCATCCAGTCTCTTCTTTATTAACAGATACCTATTTTATTAAGGGCGTCAATGCTGTCGCTCATATTGGACACACTCAAAGCTAGATGTTAACAGAGACATCAGATGAGAATCCTGAGAACCCTCCTGAAAGACGTTAGGCTTAGCTTTAGGGAGCCTTTTTGCTCCCCCCTCCTCTGCTTTCTCCCAGCCTAAACTGTGGACAGTATGGAGTTTCAGTAAACATCTTAAAGAGGAGAACTTGACAGCAAAAAAAGAATAATATATATGTACATAATGTATATGTACAGTTTAATGAATCATAATGAAGTGTAATTCCACGTGCCCACTCACCATCCAGTTTAAGAATTAGAATATTGGGGCGCCTGGGTGGCGCAGTCGGTTAAGCGTCCGACTTCAGCCAGGTCACGATCTCGCGGTCTGTGAGTTCGAGCCCCGCGTCAGGCTCTGGGCTGATGGCTCGGAGCCTGGAGCCTGTTTCTGATTCTGTGTCTCCCTCTCTCTCTGCCCCTCCCCCGTTCATGCTCTGTCTCTCTCTGTCCCAAAAATAAATAAAAAAAAAAATGTTGAAAAAAAAATTAAAAAAAAAAAAAAGAATTAGAATATTACCATTAGAAATCTCTATATGAAAAAAAAAGCAATCTCTAATAATGTCCCTGGTCACATTTTTCTTCTTTCACAGAAATATTCAGCATTCTGAATTCCTATCAATTATTTCTTTACTTTTCCTTATAGTTTTATCACATATATGTATCCTTAAAATGTTTTATTTAGTCTTGTCTTTTTTCACATCATATAGTGTACATTCTCTAATGACTTAACATTCAGTCATCAACATATTCTTGAGAGTCATTCATGTTGATATGCACAAGCTGCAGGTAATTTATTTTTCACTGTTTTATAGGATTCCACTGTATGAACCTACTCCACTTTATCCATTCTACTCTTGATAGAGACTGGGGTTGTGTTCAGTTGTATTGTTGTCGTTGTTGTTGCTCCTGCTGTTCGCTATTACAAACGATAGTGCTTTGAATATTCTTCCAACTTTATTCTGATGCTGATGTGTTAAGAGTTCCTCTCTAAAGTGAGTCAGGTGAAATTGCTGAGTCATAAGATATACACATACTCCTCGTTACCCATAATGCTCCTTTCCAAACTGCACCAATTATACCCACTTAAGCAGTAGATGAGAGTGCTTAGTGCTCCACATCCTCTCCAAAACTTGCATTCTCTAATTTTAATCCACCTATGGTGGCTATAAAGTCATACCTCATTCAAGTTTTACTTTGCATTTCCTTGATTTTAATGAGACTCTTAAGTATTTCACATTTTCATGGTTTATTTCCCTTTTTGCCTTCTGGGAAACATGTATTCAAGTGTGTTGAACATCTTTAATTGGTTATCTATTTTTTATCCTCCTATATTCTGAAAACTAATATTTCAACCATATAGTTTCCCATACCTTCTCACAATTTGTAGCTTATCTTTTGACTCTATCTTTTGATGATGAAGTAATCTTACTAACATAGTTGAATATACCAACTCCAAAAACTCAAGGAATCTTAAATTTAAATTTTGTCTTGCAGGTAATTTTGGAAGGGTAATCATTGAAGTGTGAGAACAGAATGTATTTTTAGCTCAATCAATAATTTTTAAATATTTAGAAATACTGCATGTGGTCAAACTTTCCTCTCTGAGAGCAGGAGAATTTGCCTTGTAGGATGGAGTTTTGCAGCTCTCCCATCCTGCTTTTATCTTCTACTTCTCCTCCTCCTCCTCCTCCTCCTCAACCAGGTTTAATGCTGACAAAAGCATCCTGTGCCTGGAGAATCTTAAAAAGGAGAGTTTCACCTAGAACAGCTCCATTATCAATCTAAGATTGTCTACTTTTCCAAAGTTTGCATTTACCCTCTGTGAGGAGCTTTCTATACTAAGACTCCCAACCATAGCACATAAGCAGACATACAGCAGCCAGACCAGTTCTCCTTTTGTTTTATAACTTTTTAAGTTTATTTATTTTGAGAGAGAGAGAAAGCACAAGGAGAGGAGGGTCAGAGAGAGAGAGAGAGAGAGAATCCCCAGCAGGTTCAGTGCTATCAGTGTGGAGCCGCATGGAGGGCTCAAACTCACAAATTGTGAGATCATGACCTGGGCTGAAATCAAGAGGTGAATACTTACCTACTAAGTGACTCAGACACCCCCAGACCAAAAGAATGATGGAAATCTCTTGCTCAAAACCTTCCAATGGTTTCCCATCATACCTAACATAATCAAAAGTTCCCTCCATGGCATCTAAACCCCATTTAATTTGTCCCCTGAGCACATTTCTGGTCTCTTAAAGTCCTACTATTCCCCTGTACTCACTCCACTCCAGGACACTGGCCTTTGTGAAATTCCCCAAAAATACTAGCTTTTTGCTGAAGAAACGTTGACTTGACCTTCCCTCTGCCTGGAGGTTTCCTCCTGAAGTTTCAGTTACAAGTTTCATTTTGGTTTCTACTTATCTTTCTGATAAAGGCCTTCCCTAACACTCTATCTAAAATAGATCATTTTGTGTATTTTATCTTTTATGGAATTTATCACTAATTCACATTTTATTACATATTTGTTCCTGTTTAATGACAATATCCCCTATTAAAACGTAAAATCTATGGGTCGCCTGGGTGGCTCAGTCGGTTGAGCATCCGACTTCAGCTTAGGCCATGATCTTGCGGTTTGTGAGTTAGAGCCCTGCATCGGGCTCTGTGCGGACAGCTCAGAGCCTGGAGCCTGCTTCGGATTCTGTGTCTCCTTCTCTCTCTGCCCATCCCCCACTTGTGGCTCTGTCTCTCTCAAAAATAAATAAATGTAAAATTTTTTTTCATAAAAAAATAAAAATAATAATAATAATTTAAAAATGTAAATTCTATGAAAACAGGTAATTTGCTTAGTTCGTATTTGTTTCTACTAAACCTAAAACATGCCTTTATATGGCTTCATGTAATAGGCACTCAATAAAAAATTGTTAACTGAACATTTTATCCACTTAATTCTTAGTCACGTATGTGCCCTCAGAGCAGAAAGATCTGGGTAACTCTTTGTTATCTACATCCATTACCATGAGCACATCCCTAGCTGTAAGTGTCAGATCCCCAGAAGCATTCCATTGAAAAATCCCAACATAAGGCTGAAGGCTCAAATATCTTGGTATCACAGGGCCCTACTGTGAGAGAATAGCAGCTCTCTTGATTTAATCAAATTCAACTTCAATAAAAAGAATTAACTTCTGGTTGAGAGTTTAGGGGGTAACACACACACACACACACACACACACACACACAGATAATCATAGGCATTGGGGCAGGGTCAGAGAATGGTACCATTCCGGACTATCTGAATTATTTTATCCACATGCATGAATCACCACTGAAATTTTAAAAATAAGCTTTACCAGAAGATAAAATATTTTTAATATCCTCTGAAAAAAAATACATACTAATTTGTTAAAACCTACTCCTGTCCCTGACCACCACCACTTCCCTCTTACATGTAAAGGTAGCATCTCCTATCTTCAACAAAAGGGCTCTAACTCTCCAGAAATACAAGGGTTTATTTTTAGTTCATTATATCTCCCAAGGAAGTTTGAGATTTCTTATTATTTATCTTCCTTTCTTCTTACTGCAATATCAAATACTATGTATTTATGTACCTGCCTCTACTTTCAGACCTTGCCTTCATAGATTATCTAATCAGAAAGTGCAAATATATCTTCATTGTTAATTGCAAAGAGAAATTTAAATGAGCAATATATTCCAGGCACTTTGCATCTGATACTGTGGAACACAAGATTACAAGATTGACCATTAATGAAGGACAGTTACAAATTCACACAGCTATAAATCAACCCAAAAGAAAACAGAATGAGTTAATAATGATTGTAGAAATAATCATCTCTTCATGTGAGACATTATCTTAGTATTTCTAATAAATTTAATTTTTTAAAAGTACTTTATCCAATTTCTGCAAAAAACGAAATATACACAAGTATGTGTGTGTTTATATGCAAATAAAGAGAAAGAGGATAGAAATGGTGCCCAAAAATTGTTGACAGTAAACTCCCTCAAGGGAAAAAATGGAGGTGGGGGAAATAATAAAAGGAGGTTTCTAGATTTTCAAGACTATAGTTCTTTGTAGTTTGAGTTTTTAACAAAGAGATATATTTATGCTTTGTATAATGCGTGTATGTATGTGTGTGTGTGTGTGTGTGTGTGTGTGTGTGTATCTGCGTGATATCAATGATTAGTATTTTTAAAGGGTTTCAGAACAATTAAAACTAAAATTTCCAAGGGTGCCCGAGTGGTTCAATGGGTTGAGCATCTAACTCTTAATTTTGGCTCAGGTCATGATCCCGAGTTGTGGGATCAAGCCCCTCATCGGGCTCCACACTGAGCATGGAGCCTGCTTGGGATTCTCTCTTGCTCCCTCTCCTCCTCTCCTCTGATTATGCATTTGCTTGCTCTCTCTCAAAATAATAATAAAAAAAAACCTAAAATTTTCAAAAAAAAAGCAAAAGAAATTATTTTAAGGTATTGAGAGCTTGGTATTTAAATGAAAAACATGGAAAATATATTTAACATTTAAAAATGAAACATTTCTTAAAATGAATGACCAATCTTCTAATTTTTATCTTTATGCCCATATATCTACATTGATATAGGCCATAGTTAAATTGCAGGACACCCCTATTCCATTTTAACAATGAAAATAGTAAAACAAACCCGATTCCTATCATCTTATGATATTGCAATTCTTAGTCTATACACACTCAAGGGAGGGGGTTTGGGTAGAAGGAGGTAAATAAAATAAATTCACATATTCTTGACCTATTTCTAATATATTCATTTTTGGGGGGAAAAAGGCATTTATCTCTTTTATCTTTTTAAATGATGGAGAACTTTAAAGACAATGATAGAAGTGCCTGGTTGGTTGCTTCCTTCCAAATCCATGACCCACTTCCTGAAACCTTGCTGATGGGCTCGCACATGAAACATTTCCCATCAGCAGTTTAAATTACCTTTCGGAATCTCCCCCATGTTTCAGAATCTTAGGATGAATAATTAATGCAACTGCACTCACAGACCTTTGTAATGAGCACATATTTTATAAGTAAATAACTAATGTCCAATACTGAATGAATACCAATGGAATAGAGATTTCTGGGAAGCAAGCTCAGTGTTTTGTGTGACACCTAAAATTGACACTGATAGGCCAATATTCACAAACTTCCACTTCTATTAGTTGGTTTTTAGACCCATTTACTCAGTGTGTCAGCTTAATTCTCATATTGGCAATTGAATGTTGTTTGTGGCTCATGAAAGAGAATGGAATTAGCTATATCATTTAACCACAGGAAGCCACAAATAATGTTAACTGATCAGCTGGCCATAAATTTATTCTTTTTAACTGTTGAATTATGCATTCAATTCTTTGCACCTGAAAGCAGTTTTCTTCTCCTTTCCTGTATTTGTGTCACTCTTTTCTACTTTGTGAATCCTCTCCACATTTATAGATTATATTATGTGAATCAAAAGCTTGCATATATATATGTAATAGTTCAGCCTCATATTCCTGCATGACTTTGAAATATTTTTCCATTTAATTTAATATTTTCTTAAAAGCCAGACTTTATATAATCTAATTTAAAGGCCCTGAATTGCATAAAAGCACATAACTAAAAAAATATTTGTGGAATTACCATTTTCCCGGATAAATACCAAAAAACTATACTTCCTGAATTACATCTGTTTTTACAAGTTTAGTTTTCCTGAATCTACAGACTTTTTTCAGGTAAAATGATTTCAAACAATTGTGAGGAGGTTAAATTTTTTCTAGTCACTTAGGACACAGTTATGTCTCGTTTTCTGTTTGCTTTGAGAGAGTCTCAAACAAAAACAGGTAACTCTGACTTGTGTGAGAATATTCTGTCGTATTTTTATAGGAAATATTCATGAGGTGTACTAGCCTAAGGCAAAGGAAGGCTATTGATTAACATGAAAAAAAACTACCAGAAGGATTAAAGCAACTAAAAGGAGCATACTGGGGTGAGACCAGGCTCAGTCTGGCACTGTCACAGAGAGAGCTTGGAGAAATCACTTCACTTCTCTGTTTCTCAGCTTTTTCGTGTGTAAATGGGAATAATAATTTCTCTCTCTTAGAGCTGTTCTCAAAATTAATGTCTCTAATGTGCATGACACACAGTAAAGGCTCAATAAGCCTAAGTTCTCTCCACAGCCTCTCCCCTTCCTTTGTCCAATTATAACTATCACATCTAAAATTCCCAGAAACCAGGGCCCCTGAGTGGCTCCGTCAGTTAAGTGTCCAACTTCCGCTCAGGTCATGATCTCACAGTTCATGGCATCAGGCTCTGTGCTGACAGCTCAGAGCCTGGAACCTTCTTCAGATTCTGTGCCTCTCTCTGTCTACCCCTCCCCCACGCGCTCTCTCTCTCTCTCTCTCTCTCTCTCTCTCTCTCTAAATTAAAAATAAACATTAAGGAGCGCCTGGGTGGCGCAGTCGGTTAAGCGTCCGACTTCAG
>NW_024412377.1:86021819-86056422 GCF_014898765.1 Herpailurus yagouaroundi
TGTGTCTCCCTCTCTCTCTGCCCCTCCCCCGTTCATGCTCTGTCTCTCTCTGTCCCAAAAATAAATAAAAACGTTGAAAAAAAATTTAAAAAAATAAAAATAAAAATAAACATTAAAAAAAATTTAGGGGCGCCTGGGTGGCTCAGTCGGTTGAGTGTCCGACTTCAGCTCAGGTCATGATATGGTTCGTGGGTTCGAGCTCCCCGTCGGGCTCTGTCCTCACAGCTCCGCGCTGACGGTTCAGGGCCTGGAGCCTGCTTCAGATTCTCTGTCTGCCTCTCTCTCTGCTCCTCCCCTTCTCACACTCTGTCTCTCTCTCAACAATAAATAAAGATTAATTTTTTTTTTAATTTTTAAATAAAATTCCCAGATACCATCTCTCAGAAAGAATTGGGATGAATTCTAGTGTACAAAATCTGAATATTAAGGCAACCATGCTCCAATCACTCAGCTTCACCTTCTAACTCTACTCTTCCTTCATGACATTTATTACAGCTGAAATTAACTACTCTTACAACCACGTGTTTCATGTCTGCCCCTGTTAGGCTATGACTCCATGAGGACCATGACCATTTCTGTCTTCCATCAATGCAACCTCAGAATAGAGTTTTATGGGTGCTCACTGAATCAGTGAAGGCCCTAATCTTTTCTTCCAGCAATAACTGCCTTTTACCTAAATCACTGATGGCCACCACAGGCACAATTCATCATGGAAAACACAATTAAAAATAAAATTTCCAAGGGGTGCCTGGGTTTCTCAGTCAGTTAAGTGTCCAACTTCAGCTCAGGTCATGATCTCGGGGTCCATGAGTTTGAGCCCCAGGTCAGGATCTGTGCTGACAGCTGGAGATTCTGTGTCTTTAGATTCTGTCTCCCTCTCCCTCTGCCCCTTCCCTGCTCATGCTCTATTTCTCTCAAAAATAATTTTTTTTTAAATTTTAATGAAAATTAAAATAAAATTTCTAAGACAAAAAAATCCAACATGAATTTTTACCTATATATACTCAAAATAAAGTTCAACATTTCCATGTGTTTCAGATAGAATGTCTTTAAATGGCTTACTGTATCACATAAAATTGTTGGTCACTTCTCAAAAATATACTGATTCTATTTCAATTATTCTACAGCTGTTCATATGTGTAGGTTTTGCCAAAAAGATCAATTGGCAATGATCTTCCTGGAAGAACATAAACATTATTCTTTGATTTGTTGCAGGAATAGTTATTTGCAGAACCTAAAGCTGCTTCAGACTTTACTTTAAAATTTTTTTAATGTTTATTTATTTCAGAGACAGAGAGACAGAGCACAAGCAGGGGAGGGGCAGAGAGAGCCAGAGACAGAATCTGAAACAGGCTTCAGGCTCTGAGCTAACAGCACAGAGCCTGACGTGGGGCTCGAACCCACGAACCATGAGATCATGACCTGAGCTGAAGTTGGCCACTCAACTAACTGAGCCACCCAGGAGCCACCAGACTTTACTTTAAATTCAAATTTTACCTGAGACCTTTACTAAAGAAGGGGAAAAAAATTATTATTCCATTCTTAGAGTTGTCTGCCACTGCCATTATCTATATTAAACTAAATTTAATCCATAAAAATATTGTTTCAAAAATGATGACTGATTCTCTTAAAAAAAAAAAAACAGAAAACTAGTAAACAATTTTCACAGAGCCCACAGCAATGTGTTTTTTATTTTTACTGCATTTTAAGTGGAAATTCCAAAGCTGTGAGAGAAACCTTATACCAAGTTAGGTAAGGACCAAAGGGCTTGGCAGACTTTTGACGTATATAAAGGAATGACATGGAAAGATGTTTGTTGGAACAGCAATGGTGAAAAGTGTTTAGTAAAGGGAATTCACAGCAGGAAGGCTTGCCAGAACTAGGTTTAAGGATGTGAATACTCAGGATAGGATTGATCTTAAATATTCCTTTAAGTCTTTTATTTATTAGGTATTTATATTTTGTCAGACACTTTATTAAGCATTTTATTTTTTTCCCTTTAATTATAACCAAAACCCAAAAGGTAGCTAGGAATAAACCTTCCCAAAGAGGTCAAAGAGCTGTACGCTGAAAACTATAGAAAATTTATGAAAGACATTGAAGAAGACAAAAAGAAATGGAAAAATATTCCATGCTCATGGAAGAACAAATACTGTTAAAATATCTATACTACTCAAAGAAATCTACACATTCAGTGTAATCCCTATCAAAATAAAACTAGAATTTTTCACAGAGCTAGAACAAACCATTCTCAAATTTGTATGGAACCAGAAAAGACCCAGAATAGCCAAAGCAATCTTGAAAAAAAACAAAAAACAAAAAAACAAAGCTGGAGGCATCATAATTCCAGACTTCATGCTGTATTACAAAGCTGTAATCATCCAAACAGTATGATCCTGGCACAAAAACAGACATACAGATCAATGGGAAAAAAAAGAGAACCCAGCAATGTACCCACAAATGTATTTTCTTCAGCAAATGGTGTTGGGAAAACTGGACAGTGGCACGCAAAAAATTAAACTGGACCACTTTCTTACACCATACACAAAAATAATTCAAAATAGATGAAAGACCTAAATATAAGACAGAAAACCATCAAAATCCTAGAGGAGAAAACAGGTAGCAACCTCTTTGACCTCAGCCAGAGCAACTTCTTGCTAGACATGTCTCTGGAGACGAGAAACAAAAGCAAAATTAAACTATTGGGACATCATTAACATAAAAAGCTTCTGAACAGCAAAGGAAACAATCAACAAAACTAAAAGGCAGCCTATGGAATGGAAGAAGATATTTGCAAATGACTTATCTGATAAAGGGTTAGTATGCAAAATCTATAAAGAACATATCAAACTCAACACCAAAAAACAAACAAACTAGTTAATAAATGGGTAGAAGAGGGGCACCTGGGTGGCCCGTTGGTTAAGCATCCAACTTCAGCTCAGGTCATGATCTCGCAGTCCATGAATTCAAGCCCCACATTGGGCTCTGTGCAGACACCTCAGAGCCCAGAGCCTCCTTTGGATTCTTTGTCTTCATCTCTCTCTACCCCTCCCCCACTCGTGATTTGTCTCTCTCTCTCTCTCTGTCTCTCAAAAATAAGTAAATGTTTAAAAATTTTTTTAAAAAAGAAAGAAATGGGTAGAAGACATGAATAGACAATTTTCCAAAGACATCCAGATGGCTAATAGACACATGAAGAAGATGCTCAACATCACTCATCATCAGGGAAATACAAATCAAAATCACAATGAGTACCATTTTATGCCTGTCAGAATGGCTAAAATTAACAATTCAAGAAACAACAGATGACGGGGAGAAGGGGGAGAGAGGGGAAAACTTTTATACTGTTAGAAAGAATGCAAACTGGTGCAGCCACTCTGGAGAATGGTATGGAGGTTCCTCAAAAAGTTAAAAATAGAACTACCCTACAACCTGGCCTTTGCACTACTAGGTAGTTATCCAAAAGATTAAAAAATGCTAATTTGAAGGGGCACACGCTCCCCAATGTTTATAGCAGCACTGTCAACAATAGCTAAATTATGTAAAGAGCCCAAATGTCCCTCAGTGGATGACTAGATAAAAGATGTAGTGCGCGCACACACACACACACACACGCACACACACACACACACACACACACAATGGAATATTACTCAGTGATCAAAAAGAGAGAAATCTTGCCATTTGCAACAATGTGGATGGAACTATAGTGTATTATGCCAAGTGAAATAAATCTAAGACAAATACTCATATGTGGAATTTAAGAAACAAAACAGATGAACATAGGGGGAAGAGAAATAAAACTAAAATAAGATAAAATAAGAGAGGGAGGCAAACCATAAGAGACTCTTAACTATAGAGAACAAACTGAGAGTTGCTCAGTGGGTGGGGGGATGGGTTAAATTAAAGAGGGCACTTGTTGGGATGAGCATTGGGTGTTATATGTAAGTAATAAATTACTAATTTTTTTAATGTTTATTTACTTCTGAGAGATAGAACATGTGCAAGGCGGGGCGGGGGCAGACAGGGAAAAACAGAAACCAAAGCAGGCTCCAGGCTCTGAGCTGTCAGGACAAAGCCCAACACGTGGCTCATACACACAAATCATGAGATCATGACCTGAGCCTAAGTCGGACGCTTAACCAACTAAGCCACCCAGGCACCCCAACCAGATTCTACTCCTGAAACCAATACTACATTATATGTTAACTAACTTGAATTTAAATTTAAAAAAAAAAATCAAAAAAATAATTCTTATTTTAAAAAATGATTCCATAATTTAAGAATAATTACGCTTATTCTGTAGATGAGGAAATGGAGACCCTGTTAACAAAGTAAAATACCTGGGATCTTAAATGTATCTTTTTCCAAAACTTCTGGTTCTTAATCATTATGCTATGCTGACTATACAATCCTACGAGTTAGACAACCCCAACTTGAAATGCATTTCAATGGGGGAAACAATTTCAAAAGTACAAGTTCGAAAACTTCTGCTTATAAGTCACACAAATCTGGACACTTGTTGGGATGAGCACCGGGTGTTATGTGTAAGTGATGAATCACTAAATTCTATTCCTGAAATCATCATGACACTATATGTTAACTAATTTGGGTTTAAATTTAAAAAAATAATAAAAATAAGAAGTTTATTTATTTTGAGAGAGAAAGAGACAAAGCGTGAACAGGGGATTTTCTAAGATTTATTTAATTTATTGAAGAACCTAGCAGGATGGTAATGCTGATTCAAAGGACAGGGGGCCTCTGGGTGGCTCAGTTGGTTAAGGATCCGACTTCGACTCAGGCCATGATCTCATGGGTCATCGGTTTGAGCCCTGCGTCAGGCTCTATGCTGACAGCTCAGAGCCTGGAGCCTACTTCAGATTCTATGTCTCCTTCTCTTTCTCTGCCTCTCCCCTACTCGCACTCTCTCAAAAATAAATAAAAACATTTTTTAAAAATAAAATAAAATCTGAGCACAGGGAATCTTAGCACATACCCCTGATACACCTGCCTTCTATGATCCTACTAGGGTAGTTCAACAACCACAGCAAGCATGCTGGCAGATACTATAAGAAATCTCTGAAGTCCCAAGGTCTACAATATCTCCAAGGAGACCATGGCTTCTTTCTCCTAGAGGCAGATGGGAGCCAAAGGGGGGGGGGGGGGTAATCATAAAGAAAGAGAACAGCTTCTCTTCAAGGCCCAAGACAGAAACCTCAGTTTTGTTGGCTTTCCAAAGGGTTACAGCCAGCAAAAGTCAATGGAGACCATTAATCATCGAACAAAAAGAGAAAGTTTCTCCTAGGCACTTGCTACGTGGAATCCCTGGGTCATGAATACAGTCCCATTTATCCCAGTTGTCCTAGAAGATAGCTAGTCACATGAAAAAACTAAATTGCTCACAGTCTCAGTAATAAGAAGACTGTTCTTACACCTTATAAATCTCAGAGAAGAGGGGTACCTGGGTGGCTAAGTCGGTTAAGTGCCTGACTTCAGCTCAGGTCATTATCTCAGTGTCCATGAGTTAGAGCCCTGAATCAGGCTCTGTGCTGACAGCTCAGAGCCTAGAGCCTGCTATGGATTGTGTGTCTCCCTCTCTGTCTGTCCCTCCCCCACTCACACTGTCTCTCTCAAATATAAATAAACATTAAAATTTTTTTTCTGGCTCTTATATCTTCTAACATGTTATTATTTGTGTATATTAGGATCTTTCAACCTTGGCACTGCACTAATGACATTATGAGACAAGTAATTCTTTTTTTGGGGGGTGGGGGGGAGGCTATCTCATGCATTTTAAGATATTCAGCAGATCTCTGGCATCTACCCATTAGATGCTGGTATCACTACCATCCCCAGTCATGAAAACCCAAAATACTTCCAGACATGATCATATGTCACATAGGGCTGGGGGGGGGGGTCAGTTAAGAAACACTGGCATAAGTCAGAGTGGCCAAAATGAACAAATCAGGAGACTATAGATGCTGGAGAGGATGTGGAGAAACGGGAACCCTCTTGCACTGTTGGTGGGAATGCAAATTGGTGCAGCCGCTCTGGAAAGCAGTGTGGAGGTTCCTCAGAAAATTAAAAATAGACCTACCCTATGACCCAGCAATAGCACTGCTAGGAATTTATCCAAGGGACACAGGAGTACTGATGCATAGGGGCACTTGTACCCCAATGTTCATAGCAGCACTCTCAACAATAGCCAAATTATGGAAAGAGCCTAAATGTCCATCAACTGATGAATGGATAAAGAAATTGTGGTTTATATACACTATGGAATACTACGTGGCAATGAGAAAAAATGAAATATGGCCTTTTGTAGCAACGTGGATGGAACTGGAGAGTGTGATGCTAAGTGAAATAAGCCATACAGAGAAAGACAGATACCATATGGTTTCACTCTTATGTGGATCCTGAGAAACTTAACAGGAACCCATGGGGGAGGGGAAGGAAAAAAAAAAAAGAGGTTAGAGTGGGAGAGAGCCAAAGCATAAGAGACTGTTGAGAACTGAGAACAAACTAAGGGTTGATGGGGGGTGGGAGGGAGGAGAGGGTGGGTGATGGGTATTGAGGAGGGCACCTTTTGGGATGAGCACTGGGTGTTGTATGGAAACCAATTTGACAATAAATTTCATATATAAATTAAAAAAAAGGAATTACATAAGCTTGGTATGAGAAGGATGAGATAATATAAAATGAAAAGGTTTTATTCCCTTAACCAGGCTGAATATAACTACTTAGTTACAAGGATGGCTATTCTCAGGGGCATAGCATGATTCAGAGGGCAGAGCCAATGTCTTTGAAGGAGCAGTCAAAGCTCCAGTGAGACAATCCCAGGAAGCATGACTGTTAACAAGAAACTGGTAACACACTCATATGGATTTCAAAACTGCTGCAGACCTGCTGTGTGCTTCCCATTTTGTCCATTTGTGAAGGGGAGTATCTATTTTAGTTATTCTTTGCTTTCTAATCAGTGTGTGGGGTGTATATGGTGGCAGCCATTTGTCTCTTTAACAGTCTTCAGATTGACAGCAACCTTACATGAGGAACCAAACCCAGGGAAACACAGCACAACTGTACCTGGACCTGACTCAGACCACAAGATCTTGGAGTCTGAGCCTGATGATACAATGGGACAAAAATGTTGGAAGTGTTGAGAGTTAGTGGGAGAGGCATGAATTTAGGTGGCCCAAGGGTAGACTGTGATAAATAGTAAAAAAAAAAAAAAAAAAAAAAAAAAAAAAAAAAAAAAAAAAAAAAAATAAAAAAAAAAAAAAAAAAAAAAAAAAAAAAAAAAAAAAAAAGCTCTTCTGAATTCTGTTCCTCTTTACACAATTAGACATGCTCCTACTTATGTCAAAGAGTAGAGTCTAATTTCCTTCCCTTTGAATCTGGACTGAACTTAGTGCTTTTTTTGACCAACAGACTGCACTGAAAATGATTTTTTTTAAAAGTTTTAGAGAGAAATTGAGCATGTGAGTGGGGTAGAGGGGCAGAAGGAGAGACAGAGAAAATCTTAATCAGTCTCCATGCCTGCATGGACTCCAACATGGGGCTCAATCCCTCAACCCTGGGATCATGACCTGAACTGGAATCAGGAGTCAGACACTCAACTGACGGAGTCACCCTGGGACCCCTGCAAATGAAAATGACTTTATGGGACTTCTGAGGCTAGGTGATACGCTTTACTGCTTCTGCTTTTTTCTATTGTAATGCTTGCTTATGAGACATTCTGTTTTAGAAATTAGCTGCTGCTATATGAAGCCCAGCAACATGGGAAGAACACTTGAAGGCACTCCAGGTGAACACTCCAACTGAGGTCTCTCCAAGAGCCAGCATCAGTTGCCATCTTAATGAGCAGCTCAGCTGAGCCTTAGCCGTTGTCTTACTCCAGTTGCATAGGAGAACCCAAGTGAGCACCACCAGCAGAGCTCAGTCAATTCGTAGAACTGTGAGAGAGTGTAATAAATTGCCTTAAGCTACTAGATTTTATGATGATGGTTTGTTATGTGGCAAAACACTAACATCTTTTCACACTTAGCACACTTAACTTTTCTCTGCATGGTATGTCTTTGATACTTTTCAAGCCTTCCAGAAGCAAATCTTTTATCTGGCCTCTACTTCAAAACTCTAAAATTCACTCTCTTTTTGTTACCAATTCACTTGTTTCTGACTCTCGCTTTTGCACTTGAGATATAATTTGTCTCATGTTAATTTGCACTTAGTTACATTTTGTTTTCAAAAGTCCTTGATTCATTTTTAAGTGACATATCCTCTGCTTTTTGAATTCAATTATAGATTTCTCAAGACAGACTCAGTCTTTTACTCTCCCAATCCTTTACAGCCCTGAAGTTTATTCTGATCACTCAGTGATTTTAACTACTTAAACCTCTTACAGAATGCTTTTTGGAATTGGAGGATGAATTTTTACAGTGTCCTAGCAACCCTACTGAACTTGTTTAATAACAACTGTTAATCACTGCATGAAATTTTCTGTTCTACACTACATTAATGGTTTGAAAATCTTTTCTTATTTTTCTTATTTTTCTCTGATCCTGTCTTGATTTGACCCATCTACCAGTCTTCTTCATTTCCTACCCCTGTGACGCTAGTGGTTTTCTTGTCTTATGCCAAGCTTTTTCTTGCCTTAAGATTTGCCTTTAGGTTTTCTTCAACCCAAAGCTCTCTGTCCTGGCTCCTTCATACCTTCCTTCTCTCAGCTCAAATGTCATATCCTCAGAGATCTTTTCTGACCATCTACTCCAAAGTACTCCAAACTCCACTCCTGTCTCTATCCTTTTATTTGACTTATTTTCATAGCCTTTATCATTACATGGAATTATTTCTCATTTGTTTGCTTGTTTGTTCTATGGCTCCCCTTAATCTTGTTGTCCTCCTCTCTCACTAGTATGTGAAGTCTAAGAAAGAAGAGTTTTTTTTTTGGGGGGGGTGTTAGCTTATTTCAGTTATTGCTGTATTCTCAGAGTATGGCAAATGTCTGGTGGATCATAGACATTCAATAGTTTTTTTGTTGAATGAATGAATGAGCTCTCATATTCCTCTCCCCATCAGCATTGGGTGGGCCTTGGGCAACCAGCTCAACCCAGGAGCTCTTGATCCTGCCCACTGGGAACTACAATAACAGCACCTGGTCTGGCTGGTGGACGTGGTAACAGTGTGGAGCTTTAACAAGTTTGAAAAAGCTCAACTCACTCTGCTATTAAATGGAAATATTGGAATCTTAGACTTATTAATATTTTTGTGCTTAAAATCTGTGTTTATGCTTCAACAAGCCAGAATTGGAATGACTGGGCACCAAAATGAAACATTTTATTTTAAATTATTTTAATTACTTTGCCAAATGGAATAAGGTTTAAACAATTTAAAGACAAGCACTTTCATTAGCTTAACCTATAGGCAGAATATCTGCTTTCTCTTATTTAAATACGTATTGCAGCTTTAAATAATGGAATCGGTTGTTAACCTTAACTTATTTATTGTCATACAGGTCACTTTCTCTGTAAATGCATAACATTATAAGTTCCAAAGGAAGTAATGTGGCATTCAAGATTCTACAAGGAGAATCAAGGAGAGTTGCCTGTAATAAATTTGGACATTTTTCGTTCTTTAAAAATATGTAAGTTTTAGACTTCTTAAGCTCATCCATATCATATTTTTCTCCTTCCAGGCACACAGAAGGATTATGTTTTCCCTCAGCCTTGCAATTGGGAAGGGCCATGTAACTAGTTCTGGCCAATGGGCTATGAGCACAAGAGACTTGTAATTTTGTCATGTAATCACTGGCTCGGGACCTGCAGCTCTCTCTTTCCCTTCCGTGGCGTCTCAGGAGGCTACACATTCCAGATGGTGCACACATAAGATGGGAGAACCTCTATAAACCGGGCTCCCTCAGTGACTCTCTGGTGACCTATGTGGAGTCTGTAGCATGGGTCCCTGAGTCACTGAGTCCCTAAATGACTGTCTGTGGATCTGTTTGGGAAACATAGCATGAGCCAGAAATTATAGTTTTGTCCACTGAGATTTGGTGGTTGATTGTTACTGCATTGTAGCCAATCCTAAATGCATAATATAGTTGAGGAGTAGGAGCTGGGGTTGATTTTTATTAGCTTATGTCGAGTTGAAAAGATTTATAAATATTAATAAAATCACTTTAAACTACCTTGCCATTTTTTTTTTAAAGAACAAAGAAATTTGTGCAATGTATGCTTGCATTTAAAAAAGGGGAATACTTTGTGTATTCCGGATTTTTCATGGTTGTATGGAAGGAATGATCATGTACTGAGGTCTGTGGTTTTGGTATTACAGATGCCTTGATCATATGTGGATACAGAGGGGAAAACTCCAGTTCTTCTGTGATTTTATTTCACAATGCCATCTTTTATTTGCACTTAAAAGTAGCTGCAGCTACTAACACTTAAGATATTTTTTTCAGCTTTCATTGCCATGTAAATTAGCATTTTTATTACCACAAATTATTCTTGTTTGCTAATTCCAAAGATGTCCAAAAGCAAGAACAGCTTCCCGAGCTGTTAGACTTTGGAAGAGAATAGTAAATCAACGGGTAGATAGGACCATATATCATATTAAACACAGGGAATTCACCACAAAATCATTACACTAAAAAGCGACAATTTTGATTGATTAAAATGGTATGGGCTGGATAGTGTTAAATCACTATGAGTGATATGACATTATAATTTTACATAGCATATTTCTGCCAAGACAATGAAGGTAAAAGGCATTGTCATCAGATGATAACAGACAATAAGAAGAATCCTGATGTTAGATTTATTACCTGGTTTAGATTTAGAAAGAAGTAATTCTTGTCCTGTTCCACTTATCAAATGACTGTAAATTCAGTGATGATGTAAAATTCTAAGGCAGAGCCACTTATAGGTTTGACAAAGTGCCAGCTATAAAGTATTTATTGTTCTCAGTGGTTCTGCCTTACACACTTAAATATTTATCAGAAACATAAGCCCCTCTGATAAATGTTTCTGATCTTTGTGGCTAGATTTTTTTTAACATTTAGGTTTTTCATCAGAAGCCATGTCTATATTTTTATTATCTTAATAACTTTGAGCTTATAATTTGAAAAGGCAATATGTGAGTTTTAAAATTTTATTTCCTTTAACTTCTGCTTTTAAATATAACATTTTTGAGGCAGTATTCTAAGTTATAGATGAAGACTTCCTTATTTTGCCATTGCTATAGAGATGGCTCAGCCAAATTTTCTGAATTTTATCCTGATGTATATACCAGATGAGAATTACATTGATGATGCTCTAGGTGTAGTCAGAGAAAATTTATAGCATCCAGGTATATTAGGTAATTGTTTTAACGCCACCTGTCTCCATATTTTGTTTCTGAAGGACACAGGCACAGCCAGTTTCTTATGCCCGGCATAGGGGAGACCTTGTTTGGGAGCATGGCTGAACTGGACCAGGGATTAGCACCTGCAGCAGAGAAAGGCAGCACTATCCTGGCTAGTGATCTGTGTGGAGGTATGTCAGGCATGAGAACCTCAGGAAAGAGAGATATTCTGCCTAAGAGATAAGAGACTGGACCTTGTTAGACTTTCTGAAGGCATTCAAAGGTGAGACGCACAAATGGTAAAGCAACTCAGAAGCATAGAGACTCCCAAAAGGAAAGCGATTAGTAGACTCTATAATGTTGCCAAAGCTGCCATATGCAAAAGCCAACCACTGAAATAAGAACAAAGTCATTGAGCAGTAGATATTACAGAAGCTGAAATAGAAAGTAGTGGAGCCATCAGGAATTTAGAACTTGACATTTCAGAAGACTAAAAGTGGGCTGGGTTGCTACAGTAAAGCTGTTGAGATTATTATTATTAGTTTGTTATTCTTCATATGGCAAACTAACTTCAACTATATTAAATTGGGCTTCTCACTCTTCCTCCAACTTCAAAAAATCTAACACAGCTAAGAAAATATAATAAATGTATAAGATCACAGAATTTCAGCTCTAGAGGGGAATTTAGAGATGTCTTACCAAAATGTTTTTCTGTTTATTTTTACCATGAAGATTTCAGCACAAGAGAGGATAATAACAAAGTCCCTTGTTTTGCTCTACCGGCTAATCAGACACTGTGATCATAATTTCTTAAGGCCATATACATATTTTAAGTGATTGTTTCTTCCAACCCTGGTACAAAGTAGGAGCTCAATAAGTGCTTTTTGAAGAGCAAGTCAGCAAAATCTTATGGCATTTGAGAGTTTTGATTTGATTGCAGAGCTGGTTAGTTCTAAATAGTTAAAAGAAGGGATATGGTGAAAAAAAAAAGGGAATAGACTTTTATTTGCCCCTGCCTACTCTATTTTGCTGAAACTTTCTCTTCTGCACCCCACACATAACACTCTCAGACTCATGCTTAAATAAAGGGGTTATTAGCCTTGTTATCTGATTAAGGAGGTTTTATATCCATCAAAATTGGTCCTGGAAAATTCATTGCAGAAGGCTAGCATTTGGGGTTCAAAATTGCATGGGCAATGGGGCACTGACAGCGTCCACGTAATTTACAGTTAGGTATGCACATTTGCCTAGATTCATGGATTAAAAGTGAAAAATGTTTTATGTTTGGAACATTTTCTGATTCAAGGATAAGGAAGGTTAGTGTGAAGCTAGGTTCTCTGACCCTTTGATGATTTACATGGAGCTTTCTGTATCAGTGTCACTTTCTTGAATATCAAAGGCTAAAGAGTATTTTGAATAAATCAAATCTTAAAAGAAGTCTCTGAGAAATATTACATATCTGTTGAGCAGGTTAAGAAGGAGACAATTAGTTGAAGCCAGGGACACTTCTTCAATTTTAGCCACCTCTGAAGGACCAACAGTGAGAGCGATCAAAGTTACACCTGCCACTTTGTTTTAACTTTCGGTTTTGTTTTACCTTGAGATAAAGCCTTCAGAGCCAGAATAAACAATTCTGCAAAATAACATGTAGCAAAGAAAGAATTCTATTTCTGATCTTCATCTGGGATTCATCTTAGGAGTTACAAAAATAAATCCTTATTTTTGGACAAATTCTGAATTGTGGTCTGTATTGGAGGGTTGTGTTCCTTTTGATAAGAAGCTTTCCTAGTCCACATTTCATACAAAAGGACTGCTGAGAATTGAGATGACTTATGACACATTATTAAGGACTTGGGTTTAGCATAGAGAAAAACCCAGCCATTTCCTTACTGCTCTGCCTTGGAGAAGCGGGAAATACTCCAGGTCAAGGGCATATGCAAGGGCAAATTCTATTTGTTCACAAAATTATTTTACTCACAGTACCAGATGGGGTTGTTTGGATTCTGTATGACACAGCAGTCCTTCCTTATTTATTTTTTATTTTTTAAGTTTTTATTTATTTACTTATTTATTATTTTTAAAATTTAATTATTTTTTATTTACATCCAAGTTAGCATATAGTGCAACAATGATTTTGGGAGTAGGTTCCTTCATGCCCTTACCCATTTAGCCCATCCCTCCTTCCACAACCCCTCCAGTAACCCTCTGTTTGTTCTCCATATTTATGAGTATCTTCTGTTTTGTCCCCCTCCCTGTTTTTATATTATTTTTGCTTCTCTTCCCTTATGTTCATCTGTTTTGTATCTTAAAGTCCTCATATGAGTGAAGTCATATATTTGTCTTTCTCTGAGCAGTCCTTCTTTAAATTCTAGAACAAAATAAATCCTAAAGAAGGCAAAGTCAAGAAAAGTTTGGAGCCCTTATTTGTGTGAAATGAAAGAAAGAATAAGGGAGTTAGCTGATGATCCTGTAACTATGTGAACTTTGTATCATGCACTGTGTACAAAAACAATTTCACATGTTGAGATGTGTATGCTAAAGGAGATCTTAAAATTGCCCTTCCAATGTTCAGGATTGCTAGCATTTGTGAGGGAAGTCTTATGCCTTCCCAAGGAGATAAATAAGATCATCTTAATATGCTCATAATTTTTTTATGAGCCAGACCTTTGTTTTAAGAATCAGTTCTAAAGGACTCCGGGGACTTTGGCTATCTTATCCTAACTTAAAAGAAATCTGGAATTTGAAAAAGGCTCTTTCTAGTTTGATAAATTCTCATTCTGCATTAGCTGAGGAAGTTTTCATTCTCCTTGACCTAGGGTTATTCTTGAGTGTTGGGGGACCGACTTTACATGCTATATGAAGCTTCTTGAGAGGATGTTAGTATTCACACAAGATGTGGGCTATGATTTGAGAACTTCCCCAGTTCCAACAGTCAACAGTACAGGGCAAATAGGATTGGTGAATACTGAAATTCGAACTAAAAATTGCCTCTTTAATTGCTTACTTATGTGGATGCTTGATATCCATTAATTGTTCCTTTTAAAAATTGAGACTATATCCGTACATCAATCCACCCTATATGTTTTGATGCATTTCAAAATTAAATTTTCTGGTATAGATTCCAATCAGTATCCCTCATCAACCAAGCACTTTAACATAATGCATGCTAGAATTTAGTATTTGGTTTTTTTTTTCAGTTATGATTAAAGATAGTGGAATTCTCTTCTGAAGTTTACAATTTGATGATTTTGGCAAATGTATACTCCCTTCTAACCCCAGCAGAAATTTCCTTTGCACCCTTTCCCAGGCAATCCCTGCTTGTACGCCACTGTTCTGATTTTTTAAAAATGTTTACTTATTTTTGAGAGAGAGAGAGAGAGAGAGAGCGTGGTAGAGGGGCAGAGGGGGGACAGAGGATCTGAAGTGGGCTCTGTGCTGAAGTTGGATGCTTGACTGACTGAGCCACCCAGGCTCACCCAAGCCACCCACCTTGTTCTGATTTTTTTCAGGATGGATTAATTGTGTTGTTCTAGAACTTCATAAAAATGGTATCATTCATATCTACACTCTTTGTAAGATTTTCACTGAGCATGTTTTTGAGACTTCATCATATTGTTATGAGTATCTGTGGCTCATTTATTTTTATTGTTGAGTACTACCTCAAATGTAATGACTAATTTGTTTGTCCTTTGTTGAAGGACACCTGTTTCCAGTTTTTGACCATTATGAATGAAGTCGCTACAAGTCTTTGTGTGGTTGTATGTTTCATTTCTCTTGCATATATACTATGGAGTGGAATGGCTGGCTGGTCATAGCAAAGGTGCCTATTTAGTTTTATAAACATTTTCCTGAGTGAAAGGGAATGATATTTTTCCTAATTGTCACTGTAGACTCCCATCTGTAATGATTTTAATGTTTTAATTCTCCTATGCCACATTCTACTCTGAAGACGAGTATAGGAATATTGTTTTCATCATAGTATAACAATCCAGGGCTGAGCTGGGGATAGGGTCAGGAAGCAAGTATTCTGAGTTAATTCAGAGCCCTCTGTGCATTACTGTAGTCACTTCTGGATGGGTGGGAAGGTAGCTGTATTATACTACTGTGAAATAGTTGACAGACTAAGCTCTATCCTATACAAAATGTATTAGAAGAGGCTAAACATAATGTATAGTAATGGTGTCAGTGTTTTCACTAAGTTTGTAAGACTTATTGAAGACATTAGTAGCTATACGTGTAGAAAACTATAGACCCAGTTCTATAGGTTAAGTTCATGCACCTTGGATTTCTACTACTTAGGTTCAGTGTGTACTTTGTTCTTCATTGAGTTCATGCTAGTCCTCTATAAACGTCTAAACAAAACCCTGATTTATAAGTTTGTTGATTTTTTTAACCATAGAAACTGGCTAATATATGGTAAGATTTGAGCCATGGCATGTCTAATGTATAAGCATATTATTTTATACATAGGGAAAAACCTTCTAAACATGATGCATGCCTATGAAGTTTTCCCAAGTTAGAAAATAATATATGTTTTTCTAATTTCTCTTGATTGAAAATATGATCATTGGAATTTTCTAGATGTAAGTTTTGAATGACCTTACTTATACTTACCTAAGTTATTTCCCACTTTCCCCATTGACTTTTTAACTCTAGGATTCTTTTTTACCAGGGCTATTCTGAAAGGATCTTTGTGATAATCCAGGAGACTGTCCCTATTTTAAGGTCAGCTGATGAGCAAATCACTTCCATCGGCAACTTTGCACCGTTAAGAGCAGAAACTTCAAACACTGGGTCTGTCATTTTCTAGGGTGTCCTTTAGTATATCCCGTTTTGTCCTGGACAGATTGCAAAAGGGATCCTCCACTGGGTGGGACAATTAGAAAGTGGTGCCAGGATGCACAGGTTGTTTGGGAAATAAAGGACAGATTTCAGCACCACCTCCCCAGGGTATAGCCTGTACACGGCAGCCTCCTGGCATTTTCTATAGACTAACTCCCATGTTTCTCACCTCTGCCTTAGACTTTATATTTGTTCCATACTCTGAGCCACCAGAGGGAGACCTGTGTCTTTTGAAGTTCCCAAGGCCCTAGTCTAGCACTGAGAACAGAATAAACCCTCTGGACCCTGTTCTGCTGAGATCTGTGGGTGGCAATACGAAACTACTATCTTTAAACAAAATTTAAGCATTTTTAAATAAAAATTTACAGATTTAAAAGCCATTACAAGCAATCTTAGTTTATGGTAATTAAAAAATAAATGAGGCTTCAATCTTCTATGAGGAATCAAGGCCAAGTGCCCTGTTATCATCTGTGTAGGCCTACGGAACCCAGACATGGCCAGGAACCTTTGGAGGAAGAATTTCTCTGTATCCCCATTAACTCTGACTTCCAGTTTCCCTGAATAAAGTAAGTGTCTGACATTTTATGAAGACAAATTTTCTCGATAGGGTTCACTCAAAGTAGGATTTCTCTGCTTTTAGCTTTATTAAGCTTCCTGGACACTTTGAGGATGAGAGTTCTAGACGTCTTGTAGTCATTTTGTTATTCCACAGCTGCTCCTAAAACCAGACATATTAAGGAATGTGTCGAGGCACAATGTCTAGGACGCGTTGTTGAAAGTACAAAAAGGAATTTGGAAAGAAGTTTTAGGACACTAATGACAAACATCATATGTTTCCCAACTTTTCTCGGGGCTGTTTTTAAATGGAAAGTTGTGATAGTTTGTAGCAATTCCTCATGTGTCACTCTATTAAATACTCTTCCATTTGTCATGGGACAATAGTTACCTCTATAGGTAAGAACATCTGCCTTCCTGGAACTGAAGGTTTGAAGTATTAGACCAGCTGAACTAATTCAGGAAAAGGGTGTGTGTGTGTGTGTGTGTGTGTGTGTGTGTGTGATAATAATAGACCTTAAAGAACCTTTAATGATGAGATCCTAAAATTGTTAAAGGTTCTTTTGGATCTGTGAAAAAAGTTCAATTCAAATTACTTGGAGCAGGAAGGAAATGTCATAGCTCTTACAGCTGGAATAGCTCACATGCCTGAAGGAATAGCGAAAGGAACTAGAACCCCACATCCTGGAATGGGTCTTAGAACCTCTGGACTCTCTTTTTCTACCCAGCTTTTATCTCTGCTGGTTTCTGATAGGCTTTGTTCTGCATAGAAACCCTTTTCAAATAATGGAGAAGACGCCCACTGGCAGCCCCAGAGTCCTACCTCCTAGACTTAGCCTAGTCAGAACCCCTTTCTGCCAGTCCAGTTCTAAGAAAGGACTCTGGTCTTCCTTACATCTTGCTTAAATGCTGGCACCAAAACCTTTTCTCTTGCCAGAGCGAGGGGGCACTACAGTGTGACAGGTTATAATTGTTAGAATTCAGAGAGGCTGGGAATAGGGTGAGGAGAGCAAGGCAGGGTCATGCAATTACAGGGACAGACACTGTCTTTCTTTAAAATCATCGTACTTTGTTCAAAAGTCTGGGGCAAGCGGAAAATAGAAGAGTAAAAGTCATGAATGCAACTTGGTAGGGTTTAAAAAGGCTAATTTGATACTCTTCCTTTGCCTGAGTTTAGTTGAGAGCTCGATACTGGGTAGAAAGTACAGACTTAAAAACATTGCTTACCCCCTCACCCCCAACCCCAGATGAAGCTTTTGGAGAAAGTGGTTTAAATTTTTTAAATGTTTATTGTCGAGAGAGAGAGAGAGAGAGAGAGAGAGAGAGATTGAGAGAGAGCGAGCGGGGAAGGGGCAGAGAGAGAGGAGACACAGAATCTGAAGCAGGCTCCAGGCTCTGAGCTGTCAGCACAGAGCCCAGTGGGGGGCTCGAAGTCACAAGCCAGGAGATCATGACCTGAGCCAAAGTCTGACACTTAATTGACTGAGCCACGCAGGCGCCCCTGGAGAAAGTGCTTTAGAAATGATCCATTGACACTTCTCCACATCTGCCTTCACGCTTTGGATTATAGCATGTGGGACAGCACACTTCAAGGGAGGAAAGTCTTCATAAATTTATCTTCATAAATTAACACCACCCACCAAGTACTTCAGTTACTCCTGATTCATGGAAAGAAAATGGGGCAAGAGATGAGGTGTGCTACCAGAGGTCTCTACCTGATACAAGGAGTCAGGGAGACAAGCTTCCATGAATAATGACTTGAAGGCCCCTATTCTCCATTTACCCTCAACTATTTGAAAATCCCATTTTCATCAAATAAAACTGGCTCTGTGAGTTGACTCTGGAGTGAAGGCTAGCATTTATATTTCTGCTTAAGGAAATGCTACACATCTGAACTTATCCACTTCCCAGCTATTGTCAAGGTTGTAAAGGCCGGTGACTACTGAGTGCCTATTCCATGAAATTGTTCAGTGACTTACTCTGCTTTGGAGTCTTGTTCAAAGTATCTTAAAGTCTGGTGGGGAGGGGTTATTAGTGAAACCAGATGAGTCATTTCATGAACTCAATCATTGCTCCAAAGCAGAGAAAGGAGACATTAGAGCAGAAGAGGCGTACTGAGGGAATCTTCATGAAGGAGATACACTTGAGTTATCCCTTGAAGGAGTATTCCAAAAGCAAAGGGAACAGCATGGGTAAAGTTACATGGGGTGGAGTATACACAGAATATTTGGGAATTGGGAAGACATTTGGCTGGTTGTGTATCTAGTAGAAGAAGGTTACCAAAGCAAATTACCAAACATATTAAACACTTTATATAACACAAACTTTATGGTGCTTTTCATACGTCATTTAATTTAATCTCTATGAGGTTGGGACTAGCTTGTTTCTTCAATGAGGAAGCTGAAATCTATGAAGGTTAAACAGTGTTTTCTGACCACACAGGTAATATTTAAGACCTAGGAATAACATACAGATCTACTTGACTTCAGTTTTCATGCTCTTAACTTCTGCAGTGTGGTGAAGCCAAGGAGAGAAAGGCTGAATAGAGACAGGCTAAGGAATCTGTCCTTAGGTTTGCTCAGTTGCTCACAAGGAGGGAGAAAGCAAAAGGAGATTGTTATTATGCAGGATTGGTGCACTTGTGTGTTTAAAAAATTTTCCTGCACGTTGAATATTTATTATGAATCACCCACATTGTACATTTGTAACATAAGGTATGGGTAAAGAACGTGAATAGAGCAAACACAAGCCTTGATCTTGTATTTGTCTCATAGAGGCAAGAGAGACGAACCAATTATCAGGTACTAAACACAATATAAAACTAAGTCTCCTAAAGAACACACAGGGTGGGGCACCTGGGTGGCTCAGTCGGTTGAGCGTCCGATTTCAGCTCAGGTCAGGATCTCGCGGTCCATGAGTTCGAGCCCCGCGTCGGGCTCTGGGCTGATGGCTCAGAGCCTGGAGCCTGCTTCCGATTCTGTGTCTCCCTCTCTCTCTGCGCCTTCCCCGTTCATGCTCTGTCTCTCTCTGTGTCAAAAAATAAATGTTAAAAAAAATTTTTTTTTTAAAAATTAAAAAAAAACCCCACACACAGGGTGGTAGAAGCAGAGTCAGGTGAGGGCTTTGGATGCTTACATAGAAATAGGAGAAATAGGGAGATACTCATTGAAATAACCTCTCATTTACAACACAGCAATTTCTATTTTTACACTTAATTGCAATAGATTACCCAGTGCTCACCACTAGATGTCACTGTAAGACTAAAATTAAATTACTGCTTGGTGCTCCCCTGCGGCACCCTCCACCCGTTTATTTTTCAGCGAATAAGTGGATTAAAAAGTATTAAGAAGGGATACATTTAAAAGGGGGGGGTGTTAAAAAATGAATGATATTATCCTAAGTACATCTTTTATTCTACTGCATTACTTTGGAGAACATTAAATTGCAGAAAAAGAAAGTGATTCTCAATAAGTATCTGTTTGGGGCTAATATTTTAAATTAATTTTGGTTTAAAAATGTATTCATTCACCCCAAAGTAGGATTTTAGTTTTAGACCTAGACTTTGGGTTGTCCATTTGAGATGGTATTTTAAATTGTGGTTTTAATCAAAAGAAAGCAGATGTTAGACATGTCCTGTGACTACTGCTGTCCACATTTATGAGAACAGCATATCTTCAGAGTGATATGGTGTTTGTGAGATGTTCGCTTCCCCCGCCTATATTTTAGTTAGTTAACATACAGTGCAATATTGGTTTCATAAGTAGAATTCAGTGATTCATCACTTACATACATGAGATGTTCTTTTGATTCTGTAGTTTCAGTGAGTTTAATAAAGGGAGCTCAGCTATTCAAAGATAACTTGCTTTGTTAAATTTCACAGAATTTCATTGCCTAAATTATGTGATGAAGATTTTTCAAAAGACTCCAACTTCATTTTTTCCCCTTCCCTGTGATAGCCCTTGCGTTAATACACAGATTTTACTTAGGGTAAAATATTCAGGATTTTGGATTTCTCATTTGATTTTTTTTTTTTTTTTTTTTTAGAAAGCAGTTACTTTTTTTTTTTTAACGTTTATTAATTTTTGAGACAGAGACATAGCATGAACAGGGGAGGAGCAGAGAGAGAGGGAGACACAGAATCTGAAACAGGCTCCAGGCTCTGAGCTGTCAGCACAGAGCCCAACGCGGGGCTCGAACTCACGGACTGTGAGATCATGACCTGAACCGAAGTCGGAGGCTTAACCGACCAAGCCACCCAGGTGCTCCCTGATTTGATTTTTTAATATTTCAAAATGTTAATATCGCTCTGTCCCTGCTCAGATACACGAATCCCTTCTCTCCTTCCTTCCATTTCCTGCTATTTGCTCTTCACCTGTCTGGCTCGCTGGTGGAACACTTCCATTGCAGTGGCCTCTCTGCTGTATTCATGGCTCGCCATGCCCACATGAGTAGTGTGAGTGCTTTCTTCTCCTTATTCACTCTTGTAAATTTAGTTTGTCATGTGGTCTTATCCTTTTCTTATCGGTTTTCTTTCATAGCATCTTTCATTAACCTTTGATAACAATAAAGAAGATAAACACAACAATAGTTTATTTCGTCTATTTACCTTTCACATCGTATTTGTGACTACGTGACACCAAAATGACTGGCTGACAAACTAATTTAGGCCAGCTGCTAGTTTTTACAACTTCTGGTCAAACACATGGGTTGATACTTATTCCCAGTGAAAAGACTGAATATTTGGATTCATGTGGAATTAGCCTTTTTTGAAAGTTTCCCAATTTTTAATTGTTACTACCTGCTGGTTGTTCCATCCATTTCCTACTGCCTGTAGGGGAGTTTCTTTCTTACGGTTCTGAATTTTTAGGACTGCACGGGACATGAGAATAGAGCTTCTCATCAAGGCTATTGTTCAAGTTTGCTATTACACAGAGTTTTCTTTTTTGCAAGCATACATAGGAAGAAACCAATATACCTGAGATCTAGATATCGGTTAGTATAGTTATAGATATAGATTAATAGATTAATATAGATTAATATAGATACAGATTAATCCCTCCCCTCTTTTTGCAAAACCTCACTTTGTGCCAAAAGGCTACATTAAAAATTTTCCTTCCATATAGTCTACATACAGAAGTTCTACAGAGATGACACATACAAATTATGCAACTTCTCTCTTTTTTTTTTTTTTTTAAGGTTGGAGTAAATGAATGTTGGCATTTAGCTGTTGTCAGTATTTTTACCCCAGGGATATTTAGCAGGAATAAGAATCAGCACCCCAAATATGATTTCTGCCATATAAGTATGCACTTTTTTTTCTTAGTCCTAGAGACTACGTCATTTCACCTAACATTTTGCTTTTTTTTTAATGTTTTTATTTTTGAAGGAGAGAGAGAGAGAGACAGAGCATGAGTGGGGGAGGAACAGAGACGAGAGGGAGACGCAGAATTCGAAGCAGGCTCCAGGCTCTAAGCTGTCAGTACAGAGCCTGATGCAGGGCTCGAATTCATGAACTGTGAGATCATGACCTGAGCTGAAGTCGGAGGCTTAACTGACTGAGCCACCCAGGCATCCCCTAACATTTTGCTTTTTTTAGGTGTGGCCAGTGCTGGCTTGTTAGCGAGCCTGATTATCTGACCAGTCAGCTTGAAACTGCCTTCTTTCTTCTAAAATAAGAGGGAATAAGTTTTGAATATTTTATCAATAATCAAATAACCAATATGCAGAATATATAGGAAACATGAAAGCTATGACCAATAGTATACAAAAGAGAAATAATTAAGAAATCACACAGTAAAGTCAGCCAGCTATTTTATTTTTTTGAGAGAGTGAGTGGGGGAGGGAGAGGGAGAGGGAGAGAGAAGCTTAAGCAGCCTCCACGTCCAGCATGAAGCCCAACACGAGGCTCAATCTCACGTTGAGATCATGACCTGAGCCCAAATCAACACTCAGACGCTTAACTGCCTGAGCCACGCAGGTGCCCTTAAAGCCTGTTATTAAGTCTTCTTTAGACACCTTAGAGTAAAACAGACCAATTACAATTTCTGTTGGAATGAATCCATCTAGTAGAGACTCCTGTCAACATTCAGGGAACTCTAGGTCATTGTGGCTCAAAGCGTGGCCCACAGACCAGCAGCATCAGCGTCACTGAGGACCCTTTGAGAAATGTAGACTCTCAAACCCCATTCCAGACCTACTGAATCCTAAGTAGCAGTGCAGCAAGATATCCAGGTGATTCTCATACCTGGTGATTCTATTACGGTTTGAGAAACACTGGTGTAGGTCATGGTTAGAATTAAGACTACCTTATCTGTTTAATTCATTTGCTTCAAGTTTTGAATACTGGAGTCCTTCTTCTTTCTCCTCCTCCTCCTCCTTTTTATTTGTTTTCATAAAACATTTTGGAGAATATTGTTAAAGAAAGAAGTTTCAAAAATTTTTTGAGACAACAGAAAAAAAAAAAGGCACTTTTCCCAGGTCTAGATTGTGATTCACTGAAAGGGAATATATAAAATAGCTCCAAATGCTTTGAGTAGCTAATACATTACTTGAACATTGTTCTGTATCTGACTTCGTTCCCCAAATAAAACAATTAGACAAAAAACTCCCATTAAATTCATATTCTTTAACTTCTTATTGTGTTTCCTGTCCCTCCCAACTGTGAAATGACTTCTTCAGTCTCTTGCTCCCATGCCTCACCTCTCTCCCCCCTGTTCCAGGTGGTAACAGTTTATGGAGCATGTTGCTGTGTTAATACCTTGTTAGGGTGGTTTCAGCTGTTGGGTCTTTGAGACGTCAATGTCAGGACTATTTTACTATAAACCCTTGACGGGGAGGGAAAATCTGGGACGTGCCGAACCTGTACCTTCTCACACTACAGGAAGCTGTACAACTATAGACGTCTCTTCCCATGATGCCGTGTTGCTGGCTGGGTAAGTAATTAGAACTATTCTGCTTCTAGTCAAATAATTAGGACAATTTTAAAATTTATTTAAAATTGTTACTGGGCTAGACATGGCATCACAGGGTTCTGATAGTATTTTAAAATTTAGTATAGTCAGGCATAGGGGATGAATATTATAACCTTTATTTTTAACAAGTGACACATTTTAGAATTTACGACAAAGAAAAACAGAAAAACTTTTTCTCCAGTTTTATCATACCAACATATTGTTTAAAATCGTCTAACTAGATTAGGATCTTTTAGTTTGGCAGTCGATGTTTTAGAGTTTAAAAATAGCATTTTAAAATATAACATTAAGAGTAAAGCATGGAATTGTGGAATCATTCTGTTGTACACCTGAAACTAATATAAAGCTGTATGTTAATTATACTTGAATTAAAAAGATAAAAAATAACATTTTACATATTAAAATTTAAAAATTGCAGCATAATTAATTGAAAGCAATTTTTTTCTTTGTTTAAAAAACCTACATTGTTCAGATCATCAACTCAGGAAAGAAGGATAAAAACATTTTCATGGTTCGAATCTAATATAATCCAGTTTCATCCCAAATGCAGTGTATTTAATTTTTTTTCTCCACAAAGGAAAATGTAGTGTGAAACGTGTTTTTCTTTTTGTTTTTTTTTTTTCACACTCTTTTTTGGTTAATTTAAACATGCAATTTGGTCAATTTTTACTCTTGCTTGCAAGGTTAACTATAGGTCAGCCTTGTTTGTTTCTTTAATATTGACTTAACTCTGACTGCTGTTGACATTTTTTAAGGTCTATTTCTTTTAATACTACATAATTTAAGGGGGGAAAATCAGGACTAATTAGTTGTTAATGAGAAACACGTATAATGAGAAACAAATGTAACATTAATGTCATGTACAATGTATATCTGTGTGGTTTAAAAGGTAGGAACACGGTCATTATTCAAAATTAGGGAATAAAATCATTGTAATAATTACTAGCAGATGTGTTGTAACTTGTGTAGCAAGTCAAGATTTCTTTAGATGAAGTGTTGCAGCCTTTGATAGTATGCATTTGATGTGGTTTTTTTTGGAAGGGCTTATACATTTTTTAATCAAAATCTTTTTTAATCCAGCTGCCTGGCATCTATAGAAGCTTGGAAAAAATTTAAGCTAATGTTCTGCACAACTTTGTTATTTCCTCAGCAGCCCAGAGATGGTTGTTGACACTCCGTGATGTTTGGCTGTGGCAGCCCATTATTCTGCCAGGTTGCCATATGCTCATGGTCTAAGGAGCATCCTGTGAGTCCAAACTTGCAGGCTTACAATTGTGTGTTCACTACTAGAGACTGCTGAACTCCACACAGGTGCGGGATGACCTCCCAGATTCACGGCACACCTGAGGCTGAGCGTCTGGACCCACTGGTTCTTAGCCTTGTGTGTGTGCGTGCATTCTGTGACGCTGAGCAACGTCTCAGGTTCGAACGATAGTCTTTCCACTTCAGGGAAGTCTAGATAGAGGCAACTCTGAAACGTCATCCTGTGAAAACATTGCATGAAAAGGAGTATGTGTCTTGGCTGGGGTGGTGAAAATGTGAAGATGAGGGTGAGGAGAGCAAGGAAGGGAAGACAAATGGTGAAACAGCCAAAAAAAAAAAAAAAAAAAAAGCACCAGGTGTGAGGATTTAACCCTCAAACTTTTGAATGGTTTCTACCCAAGTAGGTGATAGTAATAAGAATAGTTATAGTCCCGTTCATCCATCCATCCATCCATCCATCCATCCATCCATCCAAACAACCAACCAACCAACCAACAGATATTTATCAAGTGTACTCTAAGTGTTGGAGCAGAAGTTAAAGCAGTAGATAAAACATAGGCAGTCTCTACTCTCATGAGACTTATGTTCTAGTGAATAATAATATCTAGTATTATTCAGGCTTATTATATTCTGAACATACTTCTAATTATTTTAAATATGGTATATCATTTAATCCTCATAAATTGTTCTAATTGAACAGATAATAAGAAAACTCTTTAAAATATGCCATCACTAATAGTAAACATGAAACCCCATCCTTCTAGAAATAGGTACTTGTTAGAAAAATGTTTTTGATTGTTTTAAATAAACATTTAAGCTACTGGAAGAAATATGTACAGATCAGTTAAAGTGTAAGAAAACATTATATATGTTACATATAAAATATAGGGGCGCCTGGGTGGCGCAGTCGGTTAAGCGTCCGACTTCAGCCAGGTCACGATCTCGCGGTCCGTGAGTTCGAGCCCCGCGTCAGGCTCTGGGCTGATGGCTCAGAGCCTGGAGCCTGTTTCCGATTCTGTGTCTCCCTCTCTCTCTGCCCCTCGCCCGTTCATGCTCTGTCTCTCTCTGTCCCAAAAATAAATAAACGTTGAAAAAAAAATAAAATATAGATATATATATCAATAAATACTATAATATATAAATAAATGTTACATATAAAAATATATGTATGTAAACATTACATGTAAATGTATATATGTAAAGAGAAATATCTCCAATGTAATGTTAAAATTCTTTAAAAATTTTTTTTAAACGTTTATTTATTATTAAGAGACAGAGAGCATGAGCATGAGAGGGGCAGAGAGAGGAGGACACAGAGAATCTGAAGCAGGCTCCAGGCTCTGAGCTGTTAGCACAGAGCCTGACGCGGGGCTTGAACTCACAAACCACGACATCATGACCTGATCCGAAGTTGAATGCTTAACCGACTGAGCCACCCAGGTGCCCCATAATATTAAAATTAATTCTAATAAAACAAATTTAAGGGGAAGGGCAAGCCTCAGAGTATATATAGAGAGTATGTTTTACACTTATGTTGGAACCAGTTACTAATGGAATCCTAGTAAAGGATACTTTTTTCAAAGTTTTGGTAAATGGACCACTTACATCAGAGTCACCTGAATGTTTGCTAAAATTGCCAGTGGGGTGGCATTTCTCTAGACACAGTGCATACGAATAGCTGGAGGCAGGGCTCAGGAATCTGCATTTTTCACCCAATCTCTAGGTGATTCCTATTCATTCACATTATAGTTTGAGAACCACTGATAAAGAGTATCATTTTCATGGTCTAGTATTTCACATGATCTTTATTTGACATTCTCAAAAGTTATATTGTCAGCTGGTGAACATCTGTCTATAATTCTAACATGAGCATTAATAGTACATAATAACATACAGTATCCATTAATGTTGAACAAGGTACGTGTTCTCTGGCATTATGAAACCTAGAATACAGTGTTTCTTTCTATGTGTTATGTCTGAACCAGTGGCATAAATTTCATTTTTTGTCTAACTTTATCGCAGATGGATGTTGTGTGATTGATGCTATCCAATGCTTTTTTGTTGGCTCCTGCTTTTTCAGTATATCTTCAATCTGCTCTCCAACTTTCTTTCTTTAAAGTTATTTTGAAAATAATTGTTTTTATAAGAGTAAGGACAACTAATTACTAATCGACTCATAATCTGGATCATTGCATTATTAAATATACATATTTTTCTTTTTATTCAAATAACAGTGGCCTAAGGTAACAATGTTAAAATCTCAGTGGCTTGCCACACGTGAAACTAAGTTCTTGCTTATGCTAGTAGCCTAATGAGAGTGTGTGTGGCATTGCTTCTCACAGCTACGAAGCATCACAAGCTCAAGGAGGCTCTGCTTCTTGAAGCTGCACTGCTGAAATATGTGGCTTCTTTGATGAAGGTTGAGAGTTGAGGTGTCCCATATGGACTTTGAAATGCTTTGGTCCAGAAGATGCCCATACCACTTTACCATTTCTTTCCACAGACCCATAACCATGGGTCATGTGGCATTACCTAGCAAGAGGGGGGCAGGGAAGTGTGAGGGAGCATTTGTGTATTGGTGGGCAATAACATGCTTGCTGTATTTTTGTACCTTTAGATTTCTGGTTTATTTCCATACTGGTATGAATGAAGCAGATGTGGGTTATTGTATTTCATTTAACCAGGATGGAGGCAGAAAGAAGACACCTTTGTTAAAATACATTGCTATTTGTGTCAGTAAAACAGTGAAAATAATTTTCTTTTTCTAAAGTTTATTTTTGAGGTGGTGGGGGGAGGGACAGAGAGAGAGAGAGAGGCAGGGGGGTGGACACAGAATCTGAAACAGGCTCTAGGCTCTGAGCTGTCAAGACAGAGCCCAATGTGGGGCTTGAACTCTTTTTTTTTTTTTTATTTTTTTAAAGTTTTTTTTTTTTTCAACGTTTATTTATTTTTGGGACAGAGAGAGACACAGCATGAACGGGGGAGGGGCAGAGAGAGAGGGAGACTCAGAATCGGAAACAGGCTCCAGGCTCTGAGCCATCAGCCCAGAGCCTGACGCGGGGCTCGAACTCACGGACCGCGAGATCGTGACCTGGCTGAAGTCGGACGCTTAACCGACTGCGCCACCCAGGCGCCCCGGGCTTGAACTCTTAAAGGCGAGGCAAGATCATGACCTGAGCTGAAGTCTGACGACTTCAACTTGAGCCATCTAGGTGCCCCTGAAAACAATTTTTCTTAAGCCCCTGTGGTAAGGTACTATAAAAAAATACACATGATGTGTAAGACACAGAAGGAGAAAAATTGTCATGCAAAGAGAAACAGAATACTTGACCAAATGTGACCCAAGTGATAATTTTTAATCCAACAAAAACTTTTTATTTGAATTTGAGAGGGGTAGGGAGAGAGGTAGAGGGAGACAGAGAGAATACCAGTAGTCTCCAAGTTCAGTATGGAGCCCGACTCAAGGCTTGATCCTATACCCTGGGATCATTACCTGAGCTGAAATCAATAGTTTGGTGCTCAACTGACTGAGCCACCCAGGTGTCCCCAAAAAAAACTTTTTATTTTTTTAATTTTAATTTTTTAATGTTTATTTTATTTTTTATGAATATAATTTATTGTCAAATTGGCTTACATACAACACCCAGTGCTCATCCCAACAAGTGCCCTCCTCAATGCCCATCACCCACTTTCCCCTCTCCCCCACCCCCCACCCACCCTCAGTTTGTTTTCTGTATTTAAAAGTGTTTTGTGGTTTGCCTCCCTCCCTCTCTGTTTGTAACTATTTTTTTACCCTTCCCTTTCCCCCTGGTCTTCTGTTAAGTTTCTCAGGATCAACATATGAGTGAAAACTATGATATCTGTCCTTTTCTGACTGACTTACTTCACTCAGCATAATACCTTCCAGTTCCATCCACATTGCTGCAAATGGCATGATTTCATTCTTTCTCATTGCTAAGTAGTATTCCATTGTATATATAAACCACATCTTCTTTATCCATTCATCAGTTGATGGACATTTAGGCTCTTTCCATAATTTGGCTAGTTTAAAGTGCTGCTATAAACACTGGGGTACACATGCCCGTATGCATCAGCACTCCTGTATCCCTTGGGTAAATTCCTAGCAGTGCTAATGCTGGGTCATAGGGTAGTTCTATTTTCAATTGACAAAACTTTTTAACAGCATGGCAATGCTAACAAAAAGGCATATTGGATAGGCACTACAAGAAACTGCATAAGATAGTTAATGAGTACTTTTTATAAAACTACCCTGTTGCGTGAGCACAAGTTATAGCAGTGAATAAAACAAAGTCCCTGCTCTCCTGGAACTTAGCTTTAAAGCATAATAATGGCTAACCTGTATTTAGGCTTACTGTTAGTACTCTTGTTACTTATTTACATATTTCATCCTTGTAACAATCTCATGAGGTTGTTGTAATTTTTTTTTTTTTCACCCATCTACTGATTTAGTAGAAGGTTTCTTTTTTTTTAATTGTATTTTTTTAATTTACATCCAAATTGGTTAGCACATAGTGCAACACTGATTTCAGGAGTAGATTCCTTCATGCCCCTTACCCATTTAGCCCACCCCCCTCACACCCCCTCCAGTAACCCTCAGTTTGTTCTCCATATTTAAGAGTATCTCATGTTTTGTCCCCCTCCCTGTTTTTATATTATTTTTTGCTTCCCTTCTCTTATGTTCATCTGTTCTGTGACTTAAAGTCCTCATATGAGTAAGATCATATATTTTCCTTTCTCTAATTTCTCTTAGCATAATACTCTCTAGTTCCATCCATGTAATTGCAAATGGCAAGATTTAATTCTTTTTGATTGCCGAGTCATACTGCATTGTGTGTGTGTGTGTGTGTGTGTGTGTGTGTGTGTGTGTATGTGTGTGTATATATATATATATATACACCACATCTTCTTTATCCATTCATTCATGGATGGACATTTTGGCTCTTTCCATACTTTGACTATTGTTGATAGTGCTGATATTAACATGTGCCCCTTCAAAACAGCATACCTGTATCTCTTGGATACATAGCTAGTAGTGCAGTTGCTGGGTCACAGGGTAGTTCTATTTTTAGTTTTTTGAGGAACCTCCATACAGTTTTCCAGAGTGGCTGCACCAGCTTGCACTCCCACAAACAATGCAAAAGAGATCCTCTTTCTCCACATCCTCACCAACATCTGTTGTTGCCTGAGTTGTTAATGTTAGCCATTCTGACAGGTGTGAGGTGGTATTTCATTGTGGTTTTGATTTGTATTTCCCTGATGATGAGCGATGAGCATTTTTTCATGTGTTGGTTGGCCATCTGGATGTCTTCTTTGGAGAAGTGTGTATTCATGTCTTTTGCCCATTTCTTCACTGGATTATTTGTTTTTTAGGTGTTGAGTTTGAGAAATTCTTGGTAGATTTTGGATACTAACTGATATGTCGTTATCTGATATGTCGTTTGCAAGTATCTTGTCCCATTCTGTCGGTTGCCTTTTAGTTTTGCTGATTGTTTCCTTCATTGTGCAGAAGCTTTTTATTTTGATGAGGTCCCAGTAGTTCACTTTTGCCTTTGTTTCCCTTGTGTCCAGAGATGTGTTGAGTAAGAAGTTGCTGCAGCCAAGATCAAAGAGGTTTTTGCCTGCTTTCTCCTTGAGGATTTTGATGGCTTCCTGTCTTACATTGAGGTCTTTAATCCATTTTGAGTTTATTTTTGTGTATGGTGTAAAAAGTTGTCCAAGTTCATTCTTCTACAAGTCGCTGTCCAGTATTCCCAGCACCACTTGCTGAAGAGACTGTCTTCATTCCATTGAATATTCCTTCCTGCTTGATCAAAGATTAGTTGGCCATACATTTGTGGGTCCATTTCTGGGTTCTCTATTCTGTTCCATTGATCTGAGTGTCTGTTTTTGTGCCAAGAGGTTGTTGTAATTTAAGCGGGGATATTAAGATAAACTTTGAGGAGATAAGCATCTTCTTTTAATGGATTTTTTTTATTCACCTGAATCAATAGTAAGCTTACAAATGTTTGGTTGGACCATATGAAATTATCATTTTTATAGGTCACAAATGATCAAATATTGGCAATTTCATGCAATTTAACCTAATAGTCAAAATTTCTGGAAATTATTATCAGAACAAAAATAGGCACTATCATCATCCATTTATCATGTTAATAGCATTTACTGAGTTCTTCAGTGTGTCCACCATTGTACTAACATTTCACATGTATTTTTCCATTTAATTCTAGACTAGTTTCTTTTTTTTTTATGTTTTTATTTATTTTTGAAGGAGAGAGAGAGAGACAGCACGAGTGGGGGGAGGAACAGAGATAGAGGGAGACACAGAATTGGAGGCAGGCTCCAAGCTCTAAGCTGTCAGCACAGAGCCCTATGTGGAGCTCAAACCGACGAAACGCGAGATCATGACCTGAGCCGAAGTCGGATGCTCAACCGACTGAGCCACCCAGGCGTCCCTAGACTAGTTTCTTATGGCTCATGCAAACAAATTACCACAAACTTAGTTGTTAAAAAAAAAAAAAAAAACCAACACATTTATTATCTTATAATTGGAAGTCAGAAGTCCAAACAGGTTTCAGGCCTCTTTCTCCATCTTTAAAGCCAGTGATTACATCGCTCTGAATTGTGATTCTGTGGTCACAGCTCTTTCTTTGATTCTAAAGGACCCCTTGTGATTACTTTGGATCCACCTGGATAATATGAGATAATCTCCCTACTTGCCAAGGTCCTTAACTTAATTGCTTCTAAAAAGTCCATATAAGGTAACATAGTCTTGTGTATCAGGGATAAGGATGTTGACATGTTTGGTGGCTACAACTTCTAATATAATTCCATGTAGTAGGAACTATCATTATCCCTCTTTTATACATGAGAGAGGCTATAAACCTATCCACAGTCTCATTAGGCAACGATAGGGCGAAAATGAGAACAGACATGTGTTACTTAAGTGATTCTACTCTACCAGTGCAACCAAGACAACAAACAAAACTGTTCTAAATGTTCACTTACAGTTCCAATAAAATAATTCAGTCTGGCAAGTCTGAAGCAACTTACTCTGATGCAGCAAAAAGAAGGCCATTCTCGCCACAGTTATTTTTTATGGCTTGAAAGTTTTTTTCTTCCATGCTTAAGAGTGTGAAGCCCTGGGGTTTCAAGATATCTGGGCTTTTGAAGAAAGTTAAAGTTGCCACTTTCACAAAAATTTGAATGCTCTTCTGCCCTGCTGAGAGCACAAGTCAGGTTCATTAATTTCAGAAACCATATCTACCCTCTCTCTGCCTCCTATCCAAATGGAGTATTTTATATCAGATATCTCTATCTAGTCATATGTGTCTTTGTCACACACATTATATCTTACACACTACATAGACTTAATTATGTAGTAATAATTTTTAATTTAAATTGAAACAGAACCTCTGTTTATCAGGCTTAATCTGAAAGCCCTGCCTTAAAATGATCACCATCACACTCCTGCCAAAAGCATGGGTGAAATGGTTGATATTGAAAAAATATAGGACTACTTAAATTATTATTTTCTCTGGCTCTTTAATCACTATTATTATCTAAAAAGAAGACTGCATCAAACGCACACAATAATAAAGCCCTTAGCTGTTACCATTTAAAGCAATGGTATTATAAAGAACAGTCCTGCATATTTTGCAGAACTGTTTCTTGAGTACATACTTTTACTCCTGTCCACACCCTTCACCACTGTTCCTCAATCTGCCCAACACAGCCACCGCCTCCTGCTCTGACAAACTGAGTACATTTTTCATGTAATTGAATGTTCTTAACAAATATTTACAGGAAAATTCCTCAAGGTCAGTAAGAGATAAGTGATTCATCATCTTTCCTTTTATTTCTGTGACTGCCAGGAAACTCAGGGCCTAAATTGGCACTAACTTGTAGAACAGCTTCTATTATCTTTTTGTGTGAATTCATGTTTGTTGTATTACTAGCCAAACATATGTGTTTCAAATTATTTAACAAACATGGGCTTGGTATGTGTTTTAAGGAAATGATATTAAAGTAATTTATAAGCTACCACATAAAGCTTCTGGTGAGTGCTTTCAGTCTAATGATTTCTAAAAGTGACGGATTTGGGAAGAGAAGGTCACCATCCCTCCCAGTCATCCATGGGCAGAAAGTCAAAGTGGCAGGTTGGCTTTAATTCTTCAGGAATTTGATGATAGGGCATTATCCAGAATTCTGATAGCTATTTCTGTGATTTGGTCTGCCTGAAGCTTAGATAGTGAGCTGTTAAAGTTCTAAATTTCAGAGAGGTAGAACATATAAAAAGGAGTCTGAGTTGCCAAATGGCCTGACATACTAACAGCATCTTATAAGATTGTGGGTAAGCACATATATACTGATTCTAAAACGTGCCATTCTCGTGTGTCAAGACATACACAAGAGAATGGTTTTAACTCCAGAATACATGTCAGTGGAGGTCTTGTCATCAGTGCTCTGGCGTAATGCCTGCAGGTGGTAAATGCTTCATAACTCCTGTTGAATTACTAAGGACAAATTTTAAATAGTGCACACCTTTGAAAGTAGTTGTGTTTCATAAGTAGTAAAAACAAGATTCAGAATTTGGTTGTTTGTGGAATTGGTGATGTAATAATGCTTTGGGACATTTATTTGGAAAATTCCTACTGCTTCTGGTGCAGGATTGGTAACTAAAGGGGGACAAAGAAGTGTTATTGTTTATGGATTCTTGGTAAGAAGAAACCAAGTTGGGGGGGGGGGAACAAAAAAGAAGAGACCAAGATGATGAGGACCAAGTGATGGAATGAAGCCTGTTTCTCTGACTGGTTTATGGAAGTGGTTTTGAGTCCCACGGAGAGAAGTAGATGAGGAACCATGTTATGGGGACGTGGTGATACTTTGGGGAAAAGTTAGGCTCATTTACAGCCTGGGAAACAAAGTATCATACACTTTTGAGCTCTAGAATGCAAGTTAGTATGCTGAGGGTCTGGGCTGCCGGGATGTGACAGCCGTCTTCCACAGAGCAGCCTTCTCGTGGAGGGCATGGGTGGCAAAGATGGTGGCTCAGAAATCCGTTGACTTTTCCCTGAAGCTAGGAGACACTTTTGTTGATTCTCAGTCATTACTGGGAGAGATACTGAGTGATGTCTTTATGTTCAAGGGCACATTTATTCCCTATTCTTGATTTTTTTCTTCTTCCCCCTTAATCTGTTAGAGGAGTTTTAAGGGAAAAACTGAGTAATGAAACCTCTCTCTCCCCACTTTCTCAATGGAAAGAGCCTGTGAAAGCAGCACAGATCTTGCTTTTCTCTCTGCCAGGCAGTGAGAAGGATCTGTCTTACCTGGGGGAGCCTGTGGTTTGCCTCTGCTACCTGTGACTTGGTGGGGGCACCGAGTGGTCTATGTCTAATTGAGGGTTTAACATTAGAAAGCCCCAAAAACATATAGTTAAGAGCTGTGTTCTGTAATAATTTTTCTAGTAGTAAAGATGATATTTTGGACTCCTATCTTACTCTTGGCTTATTTCTGAAATGTTTTCGGACACAGCCAGGTTCATTGTGAGATACATAATTTGCACACAAAAAGCAACAGCCTTCATATACGCCAGTGTTTCTTTTTTTTTTTTTTTT
>NW_024412377.1:86096422-86135008 GCF_014898765.1 Herpailurus yagouaroundi
GCTATTCATGTGTGTTTACAAAAGTGTTTCACCATGGCAGAGAGAGGCTGATATGACCAGGCTAAGTAAATGGCTCCAGGCTGTTCAAAAATTTCATTTTCAATAGTCTTTTAAAAACCAAAGCTTTGGAGGGCTCCTGGGTGGCTCATTCAGTTGAGACCTCTAGATTTCAGCTCAGGTCATGATCCCAGGATCATGGAATCAAGCCCCACGTCAAGCTCCATGCTGAGCGCGGAGCCTGCCTGAGATTCTCTCTCTTTCTCCCTCTCTCTCTCTCTCTCTCTAAAAATGAAAACAAAATAAGAAATAAAAACAAAAGTTTTAGAAAAATTCTCTGTCCCAGCCTTACTTAGAGTGACGTGGCTCTGCATCTCCAAATTGGCCATAGTTTGCACCCTAAGCAACTATCACAATGGCAAAAAAAGGTAAACTGATAACCAAAAGCCCTTTCTTCCTTTTTTCACATTGTGTAGGCCACCTGAGCATCCTGTACCATAGTATAAAAGAAGAGAGTGACAAATTATGGCTAATACTAAATACCTAGCCAAAGCAAGGTGGATAATTAATACATGGATTTTATTTTACTTAGAAACATACAGCAGTATGGTACTGTTGCTCCTTCATCTCATGAGCCATATTTATACTCCCTGCACTAGACTCCTGTGACCACCAAAATAAACACAGTAGAGTCTTCTCTAAATGTGTAATCCATACAATTATATGTCCAAAGTCAGGATGATAACTAGTACAGTCTTGAAAGGAAAAGCAAATGTAAAGACAGAGACTGAAAATGAAATACCATAGTTGGTCCTCTCATCTTTTAAAATGTTTTATGTCTTGAGGAAAGAGTTAGGCTCAAAGAAGGTAACTGAGAAGGCACCATAGAATTACTGCAACCCATGTGTGGTCTGAAAACAGTGACAAAACCTGGTTTAAAAAATTTTTGCCCAAGTTCCATGGCTGAGAGGAATAAAGCATGATTTTAACCTTGATAAACAATATTTCTGTGGCTTTTACGTCCTCTCAAATCATACATTCATGATCTGTTATACAGATCTTATATGTGACTTGTATAATAACAGATTTTTTGCTTGCTTTCATGATGTCCTATTTAAAAGAAAAAGAATTTCTTAGGCAATGTTTATAGTGAATTATTCACAATATTTTGGTACGTAGATAGCGAGGGTGGAGGCAGTAACAGAGCTGGAGTAAGAGAGTAAGTGGCTCACAAAGCTACTTAGAATAAGCTTACTCCTGAGTAACATAATTTAAGCTTGGAAAAGAACCATCCAACCCCAAATACCTCCTAACTCTTTGTTGCAATGCCTGGACCTCCATCATTTGATCCTAATCATTAGGCCTTGAAATTTTTCAACAAGAGTACCCTACATGTTTCTTTTTAAAGGCAACTATTTTCAAAATATGTAACTCAACAATAATACAGCAGGTGAGAAGGAAATGCCAAAGAAGCTGCATCATCCAACACAGAAGTAAAGTTCTTATAATTCCTATAAATGTTCCTTCTGCCCCTACTGTATGACCTAAGAAGTATGAAGGAATCAAAGGCAAGACCTATCTTCTTTACAGCCCACCCTGATCAATACTAATAATGAGTCATTTCCCTACCAGCCCCATTGCCACTTTTCATAGCCAAGTAATGATCTGTTCTTCACCACTGCATCTTAAGACCCCCACAGGAGCCCAACCAGCATCCGACCATTCATTCACCAAGCCATGAAGATGGAACATCTGGCCTGCATGTTCTAGTTTGTAGGAAATCTTACACTGACTGTCTCATTTCATAAATACAACAAATGTGGGGTTGTTTTACTTTTTAAATATTATTTTTAAAATATAACCTATTAACAGAAACAAAATATAAGGAAACAGTTAAGAATCAGAAAACTAGAGGGGTGCCTGGGTGGTTCAGTTGGTTAAGCTACCGACTTCGGCTCAGGTCATGATCTCACAGTTTGTGAGTTCGAGCCCCGTGTCAGGCTCTGTGCTGACAGTTCAGAGCCTGGAGCCTACTTCAGATTCTATGTCTCCCCCTCTCTCTATGCCTCCCCTGCTCACACTCTTGTCTCTCTGTCTCTCAATAATAAATAAACATTAAATTTTTTTTTTAAAAAAAGAATCAGAAAACTAGAATCAGAAAACGGTTAAGTGTCTGACTCTTGGTTTAGGCTCATGTCATGATCTCACGGCTTCATGGGTTTGAGCCCGCATTGGGCTTTGCACTGGCAGCTTGGGATTCTCTCTCTTTCCCTGTCTTCCTGCACCTCCACCACTCATGCTGTCTCTGCCTCTCTCAAAATAAATAAACTTTAAAAAAAATACAAAGGAAAGAAAGAATTAGAAAACTACTTTTTCATTAAAACCTGAATTACTATCATGCTGAACATCTGAAGAATTTTCATGACTAGCATGTAGCTCATTTACTATTCTGTTATTTTTATATGCCATATCTTTTCATTTAAAGAGCTAAATCCAAAGTCACTTGGAGCAGTAAGAAAAATAAGACAAATCTCTACACACATGTAAACATGGAAACTCATGTCTCAAAAGGAAACTCCTTTTCTCTTTACATGGGCTTTAGATGGGCTGATATTTGGGGGTGGGGCCGAGGCCTTTGGGAGGTAATTAAGTTTAGATGAGGTCATGAGGGTAGTGTCCTCAGAATAGAATTAATGCTCATAGAAGAGGAAGAGCTCTCTCTCTGTGTCTTTCCATGTGCACACACTAAGGAGAAGCCGGGTAAGGACATAACCAGAAGACAGCCATGTGCAAACCAGAAAGGGGTCTCTAATCAGACACCGAATCTGCTGGTACCTTGACCTTGGACTTCTCAGCCCCAGACCTGTGAGAAATAATGCTTGTTGTTTCAGCCACCCAGTCTGATATCTTGTTACAGCAGCCCAAGCTAACTAAGACACCATGTTATACAAAGGCAGGAGAATCATGCAGTTTCTAATATCTGTGGTTATACACACAGAGACACCTACACACACATAGGAAAATAAATGTCCCTCTATTTGAAGGGAAGAGATAAGTCAGGCAATTTATATTTTTTTTAAATCAAAAGAATAAACAAAATCACATATGTAGGATGAACACTGGGGGGGGGATAAAGGATTTGGCATAAATATAATTAGTCATATCAGCAGAGAGAGGTACAGGTTGGTTTTAGTAAACACAGGGTGGAAAGTAAATAAGTGCACTGAGGTACTGTACTAATCACATTTGTTCTAACATTGACCTTATAATAATTAAAAATTGATGCTTGCAACATAATACAGCTGTGCAATCATATTTAAACCTAATCATTTCATAGAGAGAGGAAAGTTGTACAAAAAGGTCAAAAACACTTTAATTTCATGACAGTAAATTTACTCTTTATTCCCAAAGTGAAAATGTCTAATTTCTAAAAGAGCAAACCAATAATTACTTATTATAAAGCTATTTTAGTCAATACTTAATTTCTCTATATTGATTAGTGTTTAGACATTTAAAATGTACCCTACAGCAAGAATATGTGTTTACAATACTATTCTCTCTACTGATGTTTGTAAGTATTACAGGTATCGATTTAAGACATGTCTCAAAAATGCCAAACTTAATAGAATCATATAAAATGGAGTTTGATTCTTTCAAAACTGGAATTTAATTTTTAAATGTTTGAATAATAGTGTCCTTAAAGGTCTCTGTATCATGATCATTGTTTCTTCCATTACATATTTTAATGACGAGTGCTCGATTAAACTGTGCGTTATAAATTCTGCCCCTCTCCCAAAAGTAATATGGAAAGAAAATATAAAAATGATCAACTCTACCACTCACAACTGGAACAAAATGTTTTCTCTTTATTTTATGTACTTCTGATTATAAAATAAGGACTGGGATATTATTCCCCCTTAACTTGCATTCTGTGTAACTTAGAGCTCTTTGCAATAAAAAGAAATGATGCTTCATCAGGATGTTACTGGGAGTACCAAGGCAATTTACAAACTTTCTATCATTAAGTCTGAGAACATCACTGTGAGGCAGGTATTAATATAACACTTCTCTCTTGAGGAGTTCAATGCACTTTACATAACTTTACTTTATTAACTCTTCCTCGAGCTGGGCTAAAAGGCTAAGTAAGATACCTAACCATGCACCTCATATCCAATGTGTGCATAAAAATAGAGAAGACTCTATCTGGCAACATACTTTAAATTCGCTTTAACTTCTAATCTGAAATCAAAATTTAAGATAAGGCCAATAGGATCACTCAATATATTTGGCTTTTGTTAATACTCATTTTTTAACAGGTTTCAATTTCATAAATTTGAAGTCAGAGCTAAACACTTAAAAGATGATTAATCCTATTAGTTCTTAAGCAGTAATTGTTTTGGAAGATGGATGAAATTCAAGGGTAACAGTCAACTTTTCCCTCTACTAAAATACATCAGAAATTACAAAAGCAGAATATGATCCTGCGGACAGTCATCACAATGTCTGTAAGTAAATCTATGCCTTTCTTAGCAAGAGTGCAATGATGCACAAATACAGACACCCAGAAGACAGATATAAAGTGAAGGGTGGGGCGCCTGGGCGACTCAGTCGGTTGAGCGTCCGACTTTGGCTCAGGTCATGATTTCACAGTTCGTGGGTTCGAGCCCCGCATCCGGCTCTGTGCTGACAGCTCAGAGCCCGGAGCCTGCTTCCGATTCTGTGTTTCCCTCTCTCTCTGTCCCTCCCCCACTCACACTCTGTCTCTCTCTCCTTCAAAAATAAATAAACATTAAAAAAAATTTTAGGTGAAGGGTGCAGAAATACTAATAATAGCTAATAGTGTTTACCAAGTGTCAGCCACTACTTTCATGAACCTACATGTATTAACCCATGTAATTCTCATAACAATTCCCTGAGGAAGGTAATTTTATCCCCATTTGATAGATGAGGAAACTGAGGCTCAGAAAGCTGTGGCTGCCCAAGATTGCAAAGTTACTAAGTAGCAGAGCTGGGATACAACCCAGGAAATATGAAATACAGCCAATTATCTAGAAAGGAAGAAAGTTGTTCCCAGCGACCCAATCCATGGTATACCCTATCATAGTGTTCCAAGTCCATAATCTTTTTCCATCCAATTGCAACACTTCCCACCTTGAGGTCAACCTCACAATCAACACAGAACAACTGTTCAAGTTTGTGTATTGTGCTTTCAAAATAAGACACCGAGTATTTAGAAAAGGGTACAAGGAGACAGTATAGTATGATCAGGTGTACAGGACTTTAACAAGCTGCCATTAGATAATTTATTTCTACCCAAGCTTCATAAAATGGAGATCATGGAATTCGCTTCCTGATGCTATAGTCAGAATCAAACAGGTTAATATTAAGGGTTTAACACAGAGGCTCACATGTAGTAAGCACTAAGTAAGTGGTTGCTATTATATAAGTTAATATAAAATTATTCATGCCATTCTCAAAACCCTGAAATTTAGAACAATGAAATTTAGCCCATCACAATACTGGTGATAAATTGAACTTAAATGATTGTTTTATCAAAATATATGTTCTAGGTATTATGAATGATCTTATTTAATCCTCAGAATAAACCTAAAATTGACGTTGGTTATGTCCACTTTTTTTTAAAAAATTTTTTATGAGAGGGAGAGCATGAGCAGGGTAGAGGGGCAGAGAGAGAAGAGAGAGAATCTTAAGCAGGCTCCACATCCAGCGCAGTGCCCGATCTTATGACGGTGAGATCACGACCTGAGCCAAAATCAAGAGTCAGACACTTAACTGGATGAGCCACCCAGGTGGCCCATATGCCCACTTTAGATAGGAAAATACGCTTAGAGATTTTACTTGCCAACTATCCTGACAGTAGTAATTAAATGATCAATCAATTACCTAGATGTTTCCCACAAAGCAGGATGAAAACAAATAAGCAGGGAGATTATTTGACAAACTCTTTCCTCTCAAAAAATAATGGAACTGAAAAAGTTCCTGGACTAAAGTTTCACCTTGTTTAGCTTTTCTATAATCAGAGTAAAGCTGCGCCCAAAGAGTAGTCAGAACAGAGATGATAAAGAGAAAAAACACTGCCCCAAAATATATCCTCCAGGCCCAGCACATACAAGGTGCTTCTGCGCCTTCCATCAGAGCCACCAAGGAAAACAGCAGGGGCCAAGGTTAGGGCTTTCACAGGGGACAGTGTTAGGGGAAGGCAGGCAAGAACTCTGCGCTCAAGGGCTCAGGCCCCAGGCAAAGGGACTGGGACACTGTAAAGCAGATTTGCCTCAAATTAGCCTCCCCTGAACCCAAAGATCCTGTAGAAGTCTGCTTTTGGTCTAACTCCTAGAAATCTGCAGAAAAAGAGAAGATACATTACATCAGTCTTGCTCTAACCTCCCTGAACCTTAACCTACCACTATTCTTTAACTTGGAAATGTCTTAGTTATGCAAAACAAAAATACCTCCTGCTGAATTAGGATACTATTCCCTTTCTCTTAATGCAAATAAAAAAGTTTTGTCATTTCCATAATATCTACTGTATACAGAAAGAAAATTATCATTTTCATTTAAAGAATATGATTCAGAATTGATTAAAATATATAATTTACTGGGGCACCTGGGTGGCGCAGTCGGTTAAGCGTCCGACTTCAGCCAGGTCACGATCTCGCGGTCCGGGAGTTCGAGCCCCGCGTCAGGCTCTGGGCTGATGGCTCAGAGCCTGGAGCCTGTTTCCGATTCTGTGTCTCCCTCTCTCTCTGCCCCTCCCCCGTTCATGCTCTGTCTCTCTCTGTCCCAAAAAATAAAACAAAAAACGTTGAAAAAAATATATATATATATAATTTATTACTACAATGACTGAAAAAAGCTTGAAGTGAAAGAACGGAATTTCTTCTTTCATTGGCTAACATACAAGCCAATATGGAGGATGTGGCACATATAATGTAATCATATATAAAAACAGTCACAAGCATAATGACACAGGGTTCTCTTACACAAGTGTAAAAAAAATTAAAAATAATCAACCCATTGTCAGCAAAACTTTAATTGAAAATATACCCATATTGGGGCACATGGGTGGCTTGGTCAGTTGAGCGTCCGACTTCGGCTCAGGTCATGACCTCACGGTCCGTGAGTTCGAGCCCCGGGTCGGGTTCTGTGCTGACCGCTCAGAGCCTGGAGCCTGTTTCAGATTCTGTGTCTCCCTCTCTCTCTGCCCCTCCCCTGTTCATGCTCTGTCTCTCTCTGTCTCAAAAATAAATAAACGTTAAAAAAATTAAAAATAAAAAACAGAAAATATGTCCATATTATCTCAAGAATCTCAAAGAGCTTGTGTTCCATCACTAACAGGGAGCATGCAACTTAACCATTTCTGCCACATTTAGAATATATGACCTCTCTCAATAACTCATTCAAACTTTTAATAATTGTCATATAAAAGTCAACCTTTTTTTTCTTTACCTATTTTCAGTCACTCATATGATATGACTGAAACACCTAGAATGATTGTGAGCACAAACAAGGTATTCCAGAAACCCCTTGTTGATGCAATGGTGATTTTAGTCTATTTTCCTGTCCTCTGACCTTAGTGGAGACAGGAGAAATGCTTAGACAGAAACACTGTAGAGATAAGAGGAAGTTGATGAGGGACAAATGCAGAGTAGAAGTGAGGAAAACAATGGAGAATGACTCACTGTGCCCTAGTACAGTATGATCCATTTCAGAAGACGCAGTCAGCCACCAACAAAATACGCATTGTAAAACAAAACTTGCTAAAGCATACACTCAGAAAATCAACTACCTCACTGCTTTTCCACTCAATTCCATGCAAATAATTTCCAAACTATCAATCCCTTTCTAACCCTGACCACTTATGTAACTGTAGATGTGTATTGGGTGATAAGATGGGATATTCTTTCTCCCCAATTCATTCTGTCCTTCCTCCATGGCTTTACTGCTAGCATGGAAGGCATCTTTGGTACAACCTAGTGAAAAGAATTGTTATGGGCTGCCGTTGTGACCCACTGTCATTTTAGTAGGAGAAGTAATCAAAATTAACAAGGAAAACTGTTTACTTGTCTTACAGATTCTTCAGTCTTTTGAATCTAACAACGTATAGAAAAGGCCTGACAATGCTCACGCTGGAAGAAGTTAGAGAAGCCTGGGGGTGAGGGGAGAGAACCCACTGGAAAAAGTGAAGTAAGCAACTGGGTAATAGTAGGACTCTCTGGTAATGGAACAGACTTGCCTGTTATCCCCTGCAACAAAGGATCCAACAAAGGGATTAAATTTGGATACCCTGAAAGCACCTCATACTTAAAATTTCTAAAATTAAATTTCCCCGAGAACCAGTTTCTGCTGACTTCCTTGTTTGTTAAGGGTACACTTGTTCTCTCAGGCTCCAAACATGAGTCATCCTGCCTCATTCCTCACCCACCCCCACCATATCTAATTAAACACTAACTTGGGTCTGTTTTTCTCTTCGGCACTTTTTTGCAACTTTCTGCTGCTTTCTTTTCCCATTGCTTCAACTCTAATTTAGTTTTGACCTCACACCTGACTCCCTGACTCTTCCAAACATTCTATCCAGCAGGTGGCTTCAGCTCTGAATTTGAGCTCTGCCTTGATTGGGTCACTATTCTTATCATAAATATTCTGGGGGCTCCTGGGGGGTTTAGTCAGTTAGGCATCTGACTTTTGATTTCGGCTCAGTTATGATCTCATGATTCATTGGTTCCAGCCCCTTAACAGGCTCCCTGCTGACAGTGTGGAGCCTGCTTGGGATTCTCTCTCTCTCTCCCTGTCTCTCTTCCCCTCAGCTCTCTGTCTCTCAAAATAAAGAATCAAACTTATTTTCTTGAAAAAAGTATTCCAGATCCCCCCTTGTCTGCTGTACAGAAACTCCAAGCTACTTCCAAATGCACCCCGAACTGCCTTTCAGTCTTACTTTCTCCTGACTTCCTGGGCACCAGCCATGCTGACTATAATTCTGTTCCCTACCACACTCTCCTGCCCTGACGCCCCACCGCCATTGCCTTCTCCTGTAATACAGTCTCCCAACCCCAGCACATTCCAACCACACACACACACACACACACACACACACACTTGTTTTGGTGTCAGCTCAGATGTCTTCCATCCCTGTTAAGTCTCACTTCACCTTCCCACAGATCCCCCAACAGAAGTTTTTCCTGCTGCCTTCATTTTACAGCAAGACATATTGCTTCATACCATCGTTATTATTTTTATTCAAGGATCTCACTTTCCCTACTAGGCTATCTGCCCTTGAAAGGAAGAATCATGTCTTGCTTGTCTTCTTATATCCCTCAGTGAATGGCATACTGCCCCGAACAGACAGAGGGTTCAGGAGCTATTGTATGTGAACAAATGCAGAAACAAAATGATTGCTCCATGTATTGTTTTCAAATAGTGCTTTTCAAGCTTTAGAGTGCCATGGAACTACCTGTGATGCTTATTCAGATATTCTGACTCAAAAGATCTGATCTGAGAAGCAAGGATGTATATTTTAAATGCTTTTTAAACTAAAACTCCATTTGTTTCCATGGAAAAGGTGCTGTCTGTGCAATTTATAGTCTGAGATATTGAGATAGAGCCCACACTAAACGATCATTCTAAAAAAAAAAAAAGCTTTGTAAAACTGCACACCCCAAATCAACAAAACAATTGATGTGCAATAGTAGTAATAAACACAGATATCATCTGGGGTTAATATTGTTTTAAGGACCAATAATTAGGTCAAATAAATCAAGCAGGGTAATATTTCAGTTGATAGTTTCTACCGAAGATAATTTTCATTCCAAGCAAAAAACTGTTCACAAATATTTACTATAATGCACTACCAAAAAGTGCACAGAAATAATAACCTCTTTCCTTACAGAAAGGGTTTTGGTTAGCAAAGAAATTTCATTTCCCAAAAATTCAAAAAAAAGTGACTTTAAGACTATAGAATAATAAATAATAGAAAGGAAAAAACCAAAATGATTATCCTTCTGTTTACAATAGAACAGAACCTTTACTTTGTCTATCTTCAGTCTAGCCTCATCTTGCTTTTTTGCAACCATTTCCCATGTGTGCCAAGTTTACTTGCACCTTGGATCCCCACCACAGAATCAGAGTTCTTTAGCCTAGTTCAAGTTCTCAGGGAACTCCCTAGATCTTAGGGAAGACACTGTCCATGCAAGGTGAGTAAGTAAACAAAGAGAAAATTGGAATTTTTCCTTAAGAAGCCCAGGAATTCAGGAGCACCTGGATGGCTCAGTCAGTTAAACGTCTGACTCTTGATTTCAGCTCAGGTCATGATCTCAAGGTTACTTCCTGAGATCAAGCTCCGCATCCAGCTCTGCACTGACAGTGTGGAAACTGCTTAGGATTCTTTCCCTCCCTATCTCTCTGCACCTCCCCCTGTCGCACTCTCTCTCTCTCTCTCTCAAAATAAAGTAAAATAGAAGAAGAAGAAGAAGAAGAAGAAGAAGAAGAAGCCGCTGAAGCCGCCGACACGGCCGTCCATGAATTCAGAAAAAACTATCTTTTCCGTAGAACTTAAGAGAGGGGCGCCTGGGTGGCTAAATTGGTTAAGTTGGTTAAGTCTCCCACTCTTCATCTTAGCTCAGGTCATGATCTCATAGTCGTGAATTTGTGCTACAAATTGAACCCCAAGTCCAGCTCCACATTGGGCTCTGTGCTGACAGTGCACAGCCTGCTTGGGATTCTCTTTCCCTCCGTCTCTTTGCCACTCCCCTGCTTGTGCTCTCTGCCTCTCAAAATAAACAAATAAAAAAAAAAGAGAGAGAGAACTTAGACAATATAAATCATATCTAATTATAAATTCTGACAATTTATATCCTATTACAGAAATTTTTTACAACTAATATAAAAAATGAATATTTTACCTTTAAAGCATTAACTCTAGTTCTAGAAATATAGCCAAAATAAATAATCATGCATGTAAAAATTTTGTGTATAAGCTTTAATTACAATTTTTAATATCAAAATAACTATAAATGTTAAAAAGTAAAAAAATGATTAAATATACTATAACTATTAATAAATCAGAATAGTATATAATCACTAAAAGTGTTGCTGTATAAATCTGCTCTATAAAATAATATATAAAAATTAGAAGCCAATTACAAAATACTATATAAAATATTATACCATTTTACAAGACCCATCCAATCATGGAAAATAAACACTAGAAAGACACTCACCAAAATGTCAGTCGTGGTTGTTTCTGGCTTTGCGGTTATTGTTTATTTTTATTTTGTTCTTAGCACTTTATTTTATACATTATAATAAATGCAGTATTTTTGTAACCAGTACACAAAGAAAGAAAAGTCTGGATTGTAGTGATAGCTGGGTCACCTTGACCAAATTGCTTAAGCTCACTCAGCCAGAGTTAGTTACTTCATCTAAAAAAGTGGGCCAATAATTGTACCAACTTTACAGGGTTAGGTAAAAATTGAAATAAGTGATATAATACATGTAAAATTCTTAGTACTGGAACATGAATAAATAGGAGTTTGAAAATACCAGTTAAAGGAGTTGTATAGTAATTTCAAGTTTCCACTCTTTTTTATTCTTAATCATTTTAACTATCAAGCCACTCTACCCTTGAGTTCAAACTCTCCTATATCAAATAATTGTCTCACTAACTTGTGGTGGTTTGTTGATCCAAAGAACATAACTATGGCTGTGGCCCAAGCTGGTATTTTCCACTAGCTGCATTACACACTGGTGATTTTAATAAATGGCCATAACAGCCAACAGGGGAAAGAAAAAAATTATCTTCCGAATCCATGCTCTTCGGGAATTCTATGAAGGAAACGCATAATTGCTAGAATTTGGCTGGCGTATTGAACCTGGCACGTTAAGAAAAGGCATGGGACTTCTAATGACAGAAAATGGTCCAGACTTCAGGTTTGTATGTCATCAAATAAAAATAAATCCTTTAAGCAAAGTACTCTAATGAACCCATGTTTTACTTCTGGGTACACTTTAGTCATTTTAACTGGAAAAATATATTGTTATTCTGCATAATTATTATACTTTCATTTTTCTTGGATGTATGTATCACTGTTAATCAGGTAATAATCTGACTGAAAACATTCACAAGATCAGGCATACACTCCCTCCTTCCTTCCTCCATTCATTCACCCAACAAATACTTATCGGTTACTTACTATGAGACATTCATAATGTAGATAGTGAGGGCAGAAGGAAGATCTCTTCTCACAAAGCACAGAACACAGTGGGAAAAGATTATTCAAATGATTTCATGAAAATATGTCATAATAATGTAACTGATGCTACAAAGGAGAGGTGGTCCAGTACCAGGTGAAGAGTACAGGGTGTGGAATTAGAAGCATCAAGCTGTTAAGATGCTGAGAGTTTCAGACCATGTAAGGAGGTTTCTCTTGTACCTCTCTCCTTCCCTCCCCTCCTTCCCTACCTCTCACTCTTGCCCTGTGTGTGTGTGTGTGTGTGTGTGTGTGTGTTGCCCATCATCCTGAATGCCCATCATAGACTATCTGTATGAATGCTTTAACTTTGTAAGTTGAAAATGTGAGGTGCACATTAGTTTGCCAGAGCTGTCATAGCAAAATGCCACAGACGGGGCACCTTAAACAGAATTTTTCTTCTCATAGTTCCAGAATGCTGGATGTCCAAGATCAAGGTGCTGGCAGGATTGGTTTCCTCTGAGGCCTCTCTCATTAGCTTACAGAAATGGCTGATTTTTTGCTGCCTCTTCACATGGTTTTCCTCCTGTGCCTGCCACCCCTCATGTCACTGTCTCTTTTTGTGAGGACACTTGGGGTGGATTAGGGCCCCACCCAAACACCTTCATTTTAACTCAATCACTTCTTTAGAAACCTTCCTTCTTTTTTTTATTTTTTTTAACGTTTATTCATTTTTGAGAGACAGAGAAAGACAGACTATGAGCGGGGGAGGGGAAGAAAGAGAGGGAGACACAGAATCTGAAGCAGGCTCCAGGCTCTGAGCTGTCAGCACAGAGCCTGACACGGGGCTCGAACTCACGAACCGCGAGATCATAACCTGAGCCGAAGTTGAACGCTCAACCGACTAAGCCACCCAGGGGCCCCTAGAAACCTTCTTTCTAAATACCATTATACTCTGAGGAATTGGGAGTTGGGATTTCAAAGTATGAATTTTACAGGGACATGATTCAGCCCATAACAGCGTAGTAGGGGACAGAGTTGACACATACAGTTATGACAGTTATATATACTGCACAACTCCAGGATGTGTCACCCACATCACAATTATAAATTTTTGTGTTTTTTATGGAAAATTTTCTCTCAGAAAGCTTTTTAATTGAAAACTTCCTGGAGGAAGATTTACCTTTTTCTGACTTTTGCAAAGGACCTCTTGGGCTAGCAGTGTTGCTCTGTGCTGGGAAACCCTTTTCTGGCCCCCGTTTGGCCCTCCCTCCATGCCTTCCTTGAAGAGTGATTTATTCTGAACGATTAATATAGAAGGAGCTCCATGAAGGTCCTATGTCTGCACTCCCATAATAGAGGCAATGTGGGGTAGGATTAAACAGACAACTTCTATTTATTTTTTTTTTCAACGTTTATTTATTTTTGGGACAGAGACAGAGCATGAACGGGGGAGGGGCAGAGAGAGAGAGAGAGACAGAATTGGAAACAGGCTCCAGGCTCCGAGCCATCAGCCCAGAGCCTGATGCGGGGCTCGAACTCACGGACCGCGAGATCGTGACCTGGCTGAAGTCGGACGCTTAACCGACTGCGCCACCCAGGCGCCCCTAAACAGACAACTTCTAGAATAACATGACCTGGGCTTAAAGACCAGTCCTACCAATGTACGACCATAGGCCTTATTTAACATACGTGTGCTTATGATTCCTCATGCATAAAAGTGGGAAATGTCTCTACTTTTTCGAGTTAGTGTAAGATTCCAACAAGATTACACCTATTACAAAGTGTAAGTGATTTATGAGAAGTGCTCCATGATTACAAATGCTTACAGTGGAGTTCTGGGCAGTGGTGATGGCTGCAAACAATATGACTGTAGTTAATGCCACTGAACTGCACCTTTAAAAACCAGTTAAAACAGAAACTTTTCAGGTTATGCATATTTTACCACGACTTCTTTTTTTCATGTCCACTGTGATTGTATGGTGAGAAAAAAGGGAAATTTTGCTACTGAAATACAAGGTTGTTTTGAGAATCAAGTAAGATACTGGAGTGCCTGGCACGTGGCAGAAACTTGATAAAAGTTAGTTCCCTTTTCCGTTAGTTCTGGATCGCAACTGCCCCTAATGGTGACAAGTCACCCAGAACGCTCTCTGTAGTTTCTACTTCCAGATAAAAAGGTTCTTCTGAGGGGAGAAAAAAATCTCCAACCCTTGTGATGTTTCTTGTCCTGATACTGCAGATGGTGGCAATGATCCCTCTGGAAGAAACCTTGCGGCTTAGCCTCTGTTATATTCAAATCTAATATCATACATTATAAAGTATCATAGGAAATGCTTGACACTATTCAAAGAAGACATGCCATTTACTGTCCATTTTGGATAGGCAACTGTAACATTGGTTTCAAAGTAACAGATTTTTTTCAACAACAGCTCTAGGGAATTTATGTGACTCATGACAAAGTAATTCTGCAGGAGTTGAGGGATTAGAAAGTAAAGTCATTAACTCCTTCTTCAGAGGAAAACCACAATAACCTACAAAGAAGGCATGAAAGATATAAATATGAATTTCATATTTAATATACAGCCAATAGTTTATTTTAAAAGATATATTCATCTTCACCTACTAATCATTATCCTTGAATTTGACTATTTTTTTTTTAAAAATCAACATATTCGTGATTGCCTGAGTTTAAATAAATCATGCCATGATCCTGAGAACTTGGCAAGAACATCAATGATTTTACATCTGGTATCACACACCAGCTGCATGTTGAGGGAATGAAAAGCTTTTCTATTTCTTTACCTTGCTTCATTAGTGAGTATGTGGTGATGCATGCATTACCGCATGTATTCAGGCTCAGCTCCCCATATGGAGAGGCATCCAGCAAAGCCACAGAACCCAGGCATCATTTGCTATGATGTTGAATTTTCAAAAATACAAAGGTGGTATTTTTACTGAAATATTTTGATCTATAAATGGACATATGCTTTTTATCAATAGGGCTACATAGTTAATGGATATTGGTAGAACCTGTTGCAAAAGTCTCTAATGGAGAAATAACTTTAGCTGTCACAGCTGAACATATGTACAGTATGGTACCCATCTTCAAATCATCATACAGCAAAAAAACAATAATTTCCTTGCCAAATCTACGTCCAACACATTTTCTACTTAGTTCTTGACAACTATACTACTTACTGGAAAAATATCTGCACTGCAAGCTCTGTGGTTATCCAATTAAAGAAATCTTTATGTGTCCTTATCCTCACCACAGTTACTTGCCTTATGTTTGCATATTGTAAGTTTAACAAACACTTGTTCTTATTATTTATCTATTGCTGTGCAACAAATTGCCCCAAACTTTAATAGCTTAAAACAACAATAATAGTTTATTATCTTTGGGTCCGGAAGTTAAGAGTGGCATGGCTGGGCAGTTATGGCTCAGAGTTTCACATGAGGTTACAGTCTAGGTGCCAGACCTGCATTTGTCCTAAGGTTTGACTGTGGCTGATGGATCCACTTCCAAGATGGCTCACTCAGGTGATTGGTAAGTTGTCGCTGACTCTTTTGGCAAGAGGCTATCAGTCCTTTCAACGTGGAACTCTCTAGAAAGTTCCTTAAATGTCCTCATGACATGACAGCTGAATTTGTCCAGAGTGACTGATCTGAGACCACATGGCAGAAGAGGCACTGTCTTTTACAACCTAGCCGTAAAAGTCACAATGCTGGCACTTCCATCACAGTCCATCACAGACAAACCAAACCCGGCACAGTATAGAAGGGGACTACACAAGGTCATGAATATCGAAAGTAAATATCACTGAGGGACATCTTGAAGGCTGGCTCCCACACCCCTAAATATTTTTTTCAAATTTGTAAGTTTTCATTGTACATATACTTCTGTTTGGCTGAAATCTGATTTTGCATATGTCCACTTTTCTGTCTTGTCAGAACATTAAAAGTATAAAAGTAAAAATAGAGGTTCTCAACCATAATAACAATCTAAAAATTACAAACACATCCATATTTAAATAAAGAAAAAAACTGAGACATGCCTGGATGGCTCAGTTGGTTAAGCATCCGACATCAGCTCAGGTCATGATTTCATGGTTTGTGAGTCTGAGCCCCACGTTGGGCTCTGTGCTGAAAGCTTAGAGTCTGGAGCCTACTTCAGATTCTGTGTCTCCCTCTCTCTCTGCCCCTCCCCCACTCACACTGTGTCTCTCTCTCTCAAAAATAAAAACATTAAAAAAAATTTTTAAGAAAAAAAAGTGATCTCATCTAACAGCGAAACTATCTGTAATCCATTGAAAGCATTTACCTAAGAGTAAAACAAAAATCACTTTAAGTCATTGGTTAAAATTAGAGATCAGGAAATTATTTGGAGAGATTTTTCTGTTTTATCTTACTCGATATTCTGAGGTAATACCAATCATTAATCTCAAACTATTTTTTTTAAATAAGATAAAGCTTCTGCATATGTTTTATCTTCTGAAAGTTTTTAATTAATGATACATTAAGGGAAGGGAATTATTTGTTTGGCTTTTTAAAGCAATGAAAAGGAAATATTCACGCAGAACTTATCACTAAGTTACTTGCAGAATCTTTAACTTGGTACCGACCTTATTCATTCAACAAATACATCTGAGCACCTTTTGCTTTGAGATACTCTGGGGATATATAGAAATCTAAACCACAGTCATTGCCCTCAAGAAGTTATACCTTGTTAGGTTGACAAGGTAGGTTTACAACCTTTTAATGCTAAACATTGTACAGTAATTTTCATAAGAGAGGGGGAAAGTGCAGTATGAGTTAGAAGAGGGAGAAATCAATTCTAATTGGCAAATCCAGAAAAGCATATGGAATATTGGCATTCGAGGCAACTCTTGAAGGATGAGCAGCTTTTAACAGTGGGAGATAGTAGAGTGGTTACTACAATGAAAGGAGAAGCAAAATCAAAGTGTACATGGAGGAAATCATTAAGTTACTAACACACCTCTCCCTCCCCATTATAGGCAAATTCTCCCAATAGTCCCATATTCCATATTCCCACATTCTCCATATTTCAACTTGAGAAGCAAAGTAGATTCTGTTGCTCTAATGACTACATCCTAGTCCTCTTCGTCCTTCATCCAGTACAACATTGTCATTACCTTCCACTGGCCTTTTGGTTCACATTTTCTGAGTCTAGTTTTCCTGACATTCCATCAGCACTATAATTTACATACTATACTTTCAATAAGTTCTTTTTTTTGTTTGTTTGTTTCAATTAACCAGTGAAGGCTTCTATGTAAGATTTAAAATTTAAACTATTCTGATACAGCTATTGTGTCAAATTGTATTTTCCAACAAGACCACAAAAATAGCCCGAGCTAAGGTCCCAGTCTTAGCCAGCATCTGAATGCCACCAAAAGACTGATCTCCAGTGGGAACTCCCTGGCTGAGCCCAGTCCACACCAGGTAATAATGAATGGACTGTTGTTGTTTTAAACCATCATGGCTTCGAGTGGTTTGCTTCAGAACAGTAAATACTAAGGAAAGATTCTGATACCCGGAAGCAGAGCACCGCCATAATAAAGTCCTAAGACATGTAGCATTATCTGTAGGACCAGATTGTGAGCAGAAAGTGGGATGACATTGAGAAGACTGTTAGTGGAAACCTAAAGAGCCTCCACGGAAGTATTATGGAAGCCTAGAGGGCTTCACGAAGGCTGTCAGCAAGGGCTCAGGCAAAGTAAGAAAAATGTCATTGGAAGCAGAAAAGGCTCACTTGTTAAGCAGAGGCCCAAAATATGGCAACACTGTTGCCTGTGGTCATGTGGAAGATGAGAAATGTACCTAATGAATTCCAAGATCTAGCTAAGGAGATTTTCAGGAAGTATAACAAAATCACCACCTGGCTTCTTCTCACTGCCGATGATAAAATGCCAAAGAAAGATAAGCTAAAGAATGAACTATTAAACAGAGGAGCCAAGACTTGCTATGCTTGAAAATAAAACTATTTCATACTCTCAGCCTATCTAGACAGCAAATGATTCTAAAATTAAAAATAGTTTCATAAAAGCAGGGGCGGCACACACCTGGGTGGCTCAGTCGTTTAAGTGTCTGGACTCTTGATTTCAGCTCAGGTCATGATCTCATGTTTTGTGAGATTGAGCCCCGCCTGCAGGCTCCATGCTGACAGAGCAGAGCCTGCTTGGGATTCTCTCTCTCTGTCTCTCTCTCTCTTTCTGGCTCTCTCTCTCTCTCTTTCTCTCTCTCTCTCTCAAAAATAAATAAAATAAACTTAAAAAAAATAGTTTTGGGGCAGAGATGAAATCTAGTGCACTATCAGAAAAACAGTGTCTAAAAATGAAACTGAAGGCTTGATAAATTATTTGGTAGGATTTTAGAAAGATCTAATATAGTGCCTCACAGAACCTTCCAATCAGACCAGAAGCTCTTTAAGGATCTTCTCAGTAAAATAATAAGCCTTTAAGAATCTTACGGATGGTCATCCCACAGCAGTGTCATACTGAGCCCAAGTTAGAGAAGTGCTTAGCTTGAAGAAATAAGATTACAAAGTGATACATTTATTTTTTTAATGTTTAGTTATTTTTTGAGAGAGAGAGACTGAGTAGGGAAGAGGAAGGAAGAGAGGGAGAGACAGAATCCTAAGCAGGCTCCGAGCTGTCAGCGCAGAGCCTGACGTGGGTCTTGAACTCACGAACTAGGAGATCAAGACCTGAGCCAAAACCAAGAGTCAGATGCTTAACTGACTGAGCCATCCAGGTGCCCCAAGTGATACATTTAAATACACACAAACACATTGTTTTTAAAAGAGTTATTCTGGTGGAACCACAGCCAACCTGTACTAAAAAGGACAAATACCAAATATTAAATAAAAAGAGGACTTTTTACTACTCTCTATATTACATGCAAAAAGCGGGCTGAGAAAGCTGCTTCATTGCAAACTCAGGATTTCTTTTTGGGAAAAAGACAAGGATGACTTGGAGGGCAGAACCAAAGGTCCAAAGGGCAGAGCCAATAGCCATGACAAACACCCACCAAGCAGGTGGACTGAGCCCTAAGCCAAGCTCTGGAAACATAATTAGGGGAAAAAGAAGATTACCCACTCTCATTTAACAGTCCAGACATGAGCATTTCAAGGCCGACAAAGTGGCTCTGCTTAAAAGGTTATCCAGGGATACAATCTTTTCATGCTGTTCCTCTTCCAGAAACCTCCTAGGGTTATCTTCATTGACAGAGTCAACACCACCATATTTACACTGTCACTTGCAGGAAGGGGGAGATAGAGCAGAATGGATGACAAAAAAATTCCTTATTAAAATAGATTACAGAACTTCCACCCATTATTTCTCCTGTCCTCCCATTGGCCCAAACTTAGAGCCACCCTAGCTACAAGGAAGCCTAGGAAATATAAACTGTACTTGAGCAGATATATACTTAATTTTGGCACAAAAATTCTAAACATGCCCTGTGATCCCTCCTTCTTGGTATTCGCACCCTTGTAAAATCTCCTCATCTTGAGTGTGGGTGGGACCTGTAACTTGTAACTATTGGTTAGAAGCATCTAACCAATAAAATATGGTAAAGATAATGGGATGCACATGACCACATTATTTAAACCCATTAAGGCCATTCTGATAGGAGAATCTTTCCCTTGCTATCTTCCAAGATGCAAGCGGCCATGTTGTGAGCTTCCATATAGAGAGGGCCACACAACAAGGAAGTGAGAGCAGTGCTTGTCCAACAGCCAGCATGGAAATGAATGCTGCCAACAACCCCAAAATCCTACAGGTCAAAAGACAGAGAGTAGTTCCACCCTTCAACAAGAGAGTAACAAAACATTGGTACCCAACGGCAAACTTAAGGCAGTTAGTAAAAGACCACAATCACAGGGAACCAGCCACTCAGTCTGCCCAGTGAGCCTAAGTCATAGAAGTCAAATTACAATTAGCAGGTGAGCATGTAATCAATATAAAAAAGCTATAGTATGAATCAAATGCTAACCAATGCCACAGTAACTTGTTGTGATGTGACCATGGCATAGTATGGACAGATAAACCCACAAATCTGACTCCCCAGAACAAGGACTGGATGAACAATGTTAACGTTTTTTTCAGTGACTCTCTTCTGTTTGCTAGGTAAGCTGACCAACCTCTTTCTTTTCCGGATATTCTTGTAATCCGAACATGCCAGGTAAAACCACAATGCAGTTATACACATTGTATGGATTGCACCGTATAGAGTGACCACATATAACCTGACAACATTGACTCTCATGTGAATTTAATATATTTGCATATTTATTATGAAATTTATCTGACCAGATGGAAATCATGTGTTTTGAGGAAAAGGTACCATTTTTGGTAGTTCACATAGAACTCTACAGAGGGTCTGAGCAATTGACTAATGAGAACATTTTCTAAAATGCATTCAAAATTTACTAAGTAGACATACTCTATCCAACAAAAAAGTATACTTACAACATTAAGGGAGGGGAACGAAGACAAGCTTTTAGAGATGTGTCCCAATTGGATATTATCTTGCTTTCTAACTCTGAATCATATACTTTCTCATCAACCCTCAGCCTCAACTTGGGACTCCGCTCTGGTCCAGGGTCTCAAATACCCTCCTGAAGAATTTCTATCTATCCCCAAATATGAAAAGTCCCACAATACTGTCCTTTCCTGTGCCCCGTGAGCTCTGATACCTCCAGTTTCTGCCTGATTTTAATGCTTATTTTTCTCTGCTCCCGTTTCTGCCTTCTCTGAAAAGAGCAGTGGACTTTGACCCCATCAGCACAAGGAAGAAAGCAGATGCCATGATTCCATATCAATCTTTCTATACATAATAGCTGCAATACATTTCCTCCTGAATTATCTAAAGGCATACACACCACCTCCAACACCAAGCATATCAGTTCCCTAGGGTTTCCATGACAAATTACCACAAACTTAGATGACTGAAAACAACAGAAATTTATTGTCTCACAGTTCTGGAGGCTAAAAGAAATTAAGGCAGCAGCATAGCCATGCTCTCTCTGAAAGTTCTGGGGAAGGATCCTTTCTTACGTCTTCCTAGAAATCACTCCGATTTCTGCCTCTATAATCACATGGCATTGTTCTGTGTCTGTGTCCTAATTTCCAACTTCTTACAAGGTCATCGGTCATTTGATTAGGGCCCAATGTAATCCATCTTAACTTGATCACATCTGCAAAGACTCTACTTCCAAATCAAGTCACATTCACGGATACTGGGGGTAAAGACTTGAACATCTTTGTGGGGACACAATTCAACCCAAAACATCATCAAGGACTGATTTTCTTACATAGACAATGTAATCTAGTTTACCTGAGGAGAGTATACTCCTGCTATCAATGCGACTTAGACCCAATACCCAGCTAAATAATAACTTCAATTGATGGTGCTACAAAATTTACACCTTTTATAGGACTTGAGATGTTTTTTTGTCTGTATGTTTTTAACTGTCTAGCTCTCTGGAGCTGTTAAGTTTGCAACCTCTTGGATAGAGTCCAGTTTGTAGGCCTGGAACCAATCACACTTTTAAGGTGGCTATGTACATATCTGAAATATCCTCTTTTGTATTGTTCTTAAATTTTAACTCTTAAAGGATAAATTTTATTTCAAACTTCTAAAGAAATTACCTCATAATAACTGCCACATACTGACAACATGAGCTTTGTGTTGCTTTCTAGATTAATACATAATGGTTCAGTGGTGGAAGTTAATAGAGATGTAGATTTTACTAATTATGAAACAAATTTCTAACCATTAAAGTAAACTGAGGGGTGCCTGGGTGGCCAGTCAGTTACGCATCTGACTCTTGACTTTGGCTCAGGTGATGATCTCATGGTTCATGAGTTCAAGCCCCACATCGGGTTTTGCGCTGATAGTGTAGAGTCTGCTTGGGATTCTCTTTCTCTCTCCTTTTCTCTCTGCCTCTTTCTCTCTCTCTCTCTCTCTCTCTCTCTCTCTCTCTCTCTCTCTCTAAGTTAAAAAAAAAAGTAATCTGAAAAGGTACTGGAGACTGGTCTACAGTAGTGAGTAGTCTGCCCCATAGGTGTTTAGTCAGAGGGTCAACATGCTGTAGACTAAAGAGTGCACAGTGGCCAGCATATAGCAAGTACTCAATAAATAATAGCTGAAGCAGTAACAGAGAGAAGGTTCATCTGAGATCTCATCCAAATCTGAGACTGTCAGATTGTCTATTTAGAAGAAAGTTATAGTAAATATCTATGCAAGGTAGCTATTATCATTCCCAATTTACAAGTGAAGAAATGCTCATTTTTCTCTGCTCCAGTTTCTGCCTTCTCTGAAAAGAGCAGTGGACTTTGACCCCATCAGCACAAGGAAGAAAGTAGATGCCATGATTCCATATCATGGAAGGCTCGGCCAGTTTATGTGATATATGGAAGGTCACACAGCTAATAAAATACAAAACCAAGACTCAATCCAAATCTGACTAGCTCTAAAGTCATATTTACCACTCATTACATTATTTCAAAGAACAAAATAACTGATTACCCTTCAGAGACATAATATTAAATGGATAATAATTTTCAAGTAAGGCCCAGACAAAGATGTCATCAAAGATACATATTTACATTTTTTACTTAAATCAAGGAGGTACTATTTCTCCTCCTTGAAGAGGTCTCATGAAGGAAAGGCATCACATGGCTAGATCAGAAGGGTATTTTACCTTTGCTGAGCTCCATCCTTCAGAACAAAACCCAAGAAAAAGTCTCACTGAGGCTTCCAGCGACCACCTTAAAGGAAGTTTGGAGTTATATATCAGAGATTACTGCTGGGACAATTTGCAAACTTTGGAAAACTGTCCAGTTTATTTATCTCATTGAACTCTTTTTTTCCAAAATGATTACTTGAAAACTCATAAAGAGAAAAGGACCGGGGTGCCTGTCTTCAGGCATATTAAAGAAAAGGGAGCTATGTTTTTGTTTTTTTGTTTTTCGTTTTTTTACCAACCATGCAACATGGAGAGAATAAAGACCTTTGATGACCCAGTTGGCAGTGGGAGGGTCTAAAAGAAAAGTTCAGTGTTAAGGGAACAAGTTAACTAAGGTAAGTGGCCAAACTATGTGGCAAAATAGAATTGAAACGACCTAGAGCTGATTGGAGCCTGTCTCAACAAACAGTAGAACACTGCACCGTCTCCAGTGGGACACAGAGATGATTGACCAAAGGACATGCACTCCAGTTGCTCCGTAGGAGTGGTTCTCGAAATGTGGTTCCCAGGCCAAAACATTATCATCACCAGGGAGCTGATTTGATGTGCAAATGATGCAGCCCCATTCCGGACCTACTGAACCAAAAACTCTAGGGACGAGGCCCAGCCATCTGTATTTTAACAAGCCTCCAGGTGATTACGGTATCCGCTAAAGTTTGCAAACCACTAAGGAAGAAGATTTGGCTCATTATGGAATTTCACCTCAGGAGGTACTGTTCTCCTGATGCAAGGTAAAAACAAAAACAAGTTTATTAGGAAGTCACTGTGCTGAGAGAGCTAGACAAAATGATTCATTTCCTCAATATTCACCAACAGAAAGTATCACCAAAGAAGAAAGGCAAATAATTCATTGAACAATCATGAGTCATCACTCTCAATAACATCTATACCCTATGTATATTGCTGCACAATCCACATTTGTTTGCTGACAGTTTTACTTGTTAACCAAAACTCACTATAAATGATATAAAAATAGGACTTAAAATTAGTGAAACTTACCATATCAGTTAGCAATGAATTTGGCTGAAAACAACATATGCCTAAGATAAACACATATTATTCATTCCAGTCAGGCACATTAAAGAATAAAAAAAGAAAATTAAGGAAAAGAATCCAGACTCTGGTTATCAGTGAAGTATAAGGCACTGATGTCCTAAAATGAAAGGTTAAGTATTCAAATATATTCATGAATTTATTTCAAATGTGACAAATGCTACTGCTCAAGACACTGGTAAACATGTGTACATTCTAATGAGATGGAAAAATAAAGAAAAAACAGTACACATGTTCACACCCAAAACCATCTGAAACCATGATGTTTTGTTACCCAGATTGTGTTACATGAATTTTTTTATTTAAATTTTTCATAACAAATAACCAATGTCCTTATCATTATATCATATAGAGCCCAATTTCAAACTTTTTTCTTTCTTCAGACATTGAGTACCTCAGAAAAGGAAGAAATATTTTTAAACAAACATTTTTATTGAAGAAAAAGAAACACAAGGCCTCTCCCCATTAGTAGAAATAAATCCCACGAGCCTGCATAAAGGTAGCTAAGCCATAGATAAAAGCAGACTCCCGGCTGCAAAACATTACACAAATGTCAATGATGCTGGATTAATGCCAAAACTCCTCAGCAAGAGGTACTGACAGCATGAGTCACATAGCTTTGCACAGTGAGAGGGAAGAAGAGGCAGTCCTGGAATTCTATCTGCTATAACCATGGTAGGTGACAGCAGACATTCCTCATCTTCAAGTGCTTAAAATTTTTCTTTATTACAACAATGATAACTCGGAGAAGATACTAATGTTGGTGGGGAAGGTGGTGGGTGACACCAGAGCAGCAAATGGTTTCAATTTCTTTCATACATTTCTCTTTCCAACCTTGCTGTGTTCAGAGACACCTAATTACATCACCATATGTTTCGAAAAGAACATTTTTTCACTGCATCTAAAACAAACATATGGTGAAATGTTTTTTCAGTGTCATCTTTTAAATAAAGAGAAGAAGAATTGACATAGTATATAATACTTCTAATATACAAGAAGTTTGAAGACCTTTGAGATCTGACATCAGAATAGAAGGATTAATAATTTTCTTGACATATTTTTGCATGTTTGATTAATTAATTGGTGTCTTGAGACTATGTCATTTTATATCAAGATCTGAATGTACATGGGTTAATTTAGTAATGGAGATCATTTTAATTGGATTCAAAATTGGGGTTTATGTCTCTGAGGATCTTAACTGGTCAGGGTAGTCAAAAGTATTAATTAATGCACTTCAGAATATTAACTTATTTTCTAACTGCTTTATGGTCCTCAGAAGTTCATAAAGTTTTCCTCTCAGCACCAACTTATTATGCCCATACATTTGGGTGTTATAAAAGGTTAGTCAAATGTAAACTGACAAAAAAAAAAAAGCAAAAAAATGTTCATCATAGGCCTTCTGTTACTGATTTTTAAATTAGTTTACTAAAAATGTACTTGCAGCACCTGGAAGAAAGTCAACTGTGTGTTTCTTGGATAGCTAAATCTACTTTCTATCAAATAGCAATGCATCAGCCAGCATTATCAAATTAAGCCATTTAAACAATGATTTTTGTCAATCTGTTTGGGAAATATATGTGTCAAAACACATGTCAAGTGGTTTGGAGGTCAGAAAACATGACAATTAGTTGTGGCTCTTCGAATGATTTTTGCAACTCTGACCAAGTTACCTGGTCTTTTTGTGTCAGGTGCCCTTATCTGTAAAATGCTGCTGCACTCTGACGCTGCCATGGTTCATTAGAGTCTGGGTCTGTGAAGCCTGCAGAGAGAAGAGATTGGGCCTATTTGCTAACTCTCTTGTGCTTATTGAGATACTACCAATCACTTAAGGACACCAAGTACAAGGTATTGCACACCCTGCAGTTTGCAGATATGAGGTTTGGAGAAATTCTGTAGCCATGTCAGTCCTAACAATAACCGGAAGCCAGCCTCACAGTGCTCCAATACGCATCAGTGAATTCCAATCTATTCCAAGAAACCTCCTGAGGTAAGGCAAGTGGTCCAGGAATACCTTCCAGGCAACATGCAAGGGATGCTGGGCGTACCATGAGTCCTGCTCTATGAGAAAACAAAGCATAGTCCTTTATGCACATTGTCCTCTGTTTTATATTCTTGTTGCATGGGTGAGTAAAGGCTCTTCATTATTATCTAGAACTAGAGGGAGACAAAGCCTCACCAGTATTTGACGTGGCCTATAAGGCCCTACATGGTTTGACCACCTGCTTACTTCTAATATCACCTACCTTGGCTAGCATTGGGGATCCCCTCACCCTCCATGCTCCAGTCAGAACAGCCATCTTGCCCTCTGCTTCAGGACCTTGGTACCTGAGGCTTCCTCTAGAAGGCTCCAATTACATGCTCCACAGGCTCCCACACAGTCTTGATCTAGTAACTCACTCAAATCTATTAAAGTATCACTTTCTCAGAGAACCCTTCCATGATCCCCAAGTCTTGATCAGATTTGTTTGTGATGGACGCTAAACAATGTGATCCTTTCCTTGACTTACCTACATTTGTAATTATGATTCATTGATGGAATTATTTCAGTAATGTGTGTCTCTACAACCCAATGGTAACATCCATGAGAGTGTATAGTTTGAGCCTTCTACTCACCAGTTCTGTCATTTAAGGTCATAGTTGCAAACATCGGAAACCAATTCTGAAAGATTTACAAGATGGTATAGATAGAGGTTAAAAACTTATGTCTAGCACCAAGCTCCCTGGGTTTGAATCCTGACTCTGCCATTTATTACTCTATGGCCTTGGACTCGTTCCTTAACCTCTGTGTGCTTCAGCTTTTTCATATGTAAAATGGGGATAATAAGAGAATCTACCTATTAGAACTGTAGTGAGGATTGAATGAGTTTATTCAGATAAAATGCTCAGTAAGAAGAGAACAAAGCAAATATTAAATACCCAATAAATTTAAGCCATTACTGTATAAGCAGAAAATAAAATGCATTAGTATTTATTTTAAGGGTTATTAATATAATAATTAAATACTGTCAAAAGGTTATTGGGTAATAGTCTATGATTCTGGAAAAGACAAAACCCTAGGAATAGAAGACAGATTAGGGCTTGGGGTAGATGAAGAGTAACTACAAAGAAGTGGTATGAGGAATCTGAGGCATGATGGAACTGTTCGATAGCATGACTGTGGTGGTGAGTCCATACTTCACACGTCAGAATCCAGAGAAATGTCTACCATGAAGAGTGAATTTGTTGCATATGAATTTAAAAAATGAAGTTACTTAACAGCTCATATTTTTATCACTGCAATATTAGAGAACCAGACCTAGAAACTGAGCAAAAATTATTAAAAAGCAAGTCCACACTGAGAATCACAGCCCAAAGTAGTTCCATGGGGACAAGGCACCACCACTGCTAGATGCTGGACACCAGAGGACACACTACCACTATCAAGTAGAGCAGGGAATGTGCTAAGCTCCACTGGGTCTCACTGCCCCCGTGTCCCTAACTGCCCTTGAAGACTGGATACTAAAACTTCCATGGCAACCACCGGCCAGCTGAGAGGATTTTCTGCCCTTACTTCTTGGGCCACTAGCTGCTGACTGAAAGTCAAGGTGGGTGCAAAAAAATTAGCCAAGCCTAGATCACACAGACATATCTTAGCTGCAAGGGAGGATGGATACACGAGTGTCAGTTTCAGTTCTATAATTACAGGCAAATGCCACCCCCAACCACATTAATAAGGTAGAAAATCATCCTGAACAGAGGGATGGGTTCAGATGCTGGGAATCCAAAATAAAAACTAATACAAAAGAAATAGGTCAATAATAGTTTTCAATAAACACTTGTTGAATCAGATTTATAAGAGAGGTAAAATTAGGACTTTCAGAAAAGCAGTTCTTATTAACAAATAACTTAAGTGGTACCTAAGTTTTTCCTGTCCAATTTAAACATAAACCAGCATTTAACAGGAAGCAGCATGTTCTAGTGGAGAGGGAACCAGGCGACCAGAGATCTTGAATTCACAAACACCTGGACCCCCCTTAAGGCTTTATTCTCATCTCTACCAAACAAAAATTGTTTGATACTACACAAAATTGTTGTGATGCTGAAACAAGGGGAAAATGATGAAAGTTTTTAAAACTCTAAAATCCTACGTAAATTTATTAGGGGAAAAAATGGCACCTTTAAAATGATTTTAGTCTCGGGGCGCCTGGGTGGCGCAGTCGGTTAAGCGTCCGACTTCAGCCAGGTCACGATCTCGCGCTCGTGAGTTCGAGCCCCGCGTCGGGCTCTGGGCTGATGGCTCGGAGCCTGGAGCCTGTTTCTGATTCTGTGTCTCCCTCTCTCTCTGCCCCTCCCCCGTTCATGCTCTGTCTCTCTCGGTCCCAAAAATAAATAAACGTTGAAAAAAAAATTTAAAAAAAAAAAATGATTTTAGTCTCTGTGTGCTGAAATGGTAAGGTCTCCAAGCTTTGTTTGCTGGAGAAGAAATCACTATCATTCTGCTCATATTTCCATGGCAGCCCACGGGACAGGGCACACTCCTCTGCCATGCTCCCAAGCCACCTCTCCACCTGCTTCCCAGCCACTCTTCTGTGTCTCAGGAGAGGACGAATTGTTAGTGTCATCGGCCTCATTCCTGGATCAAATTTTACTGGTGGCAGGGCTACTACTCTTAAAAAGCTAGAAGACTTCCACTGGCTTTCTATCGCTTCCTGCTCCTATGCTGTCAGTTCACAGAGCAGAGCCTGGCTCAGGCACAGGCCAGCCATGCGTATCCATGGACCAGCTAGGTAACAGGACTGAGACAGGAAGCAGGGAGCAAAAAGCCCTGCTTAGACTTCTTGGTCTCTCCCTCACAGACCACTGTCACTACATAAGGCAAACTTCCTTCTAAAGATAGGGGCACTTGCCCAGCTATCCTGTTTTAGAAGTCATTAATTGTAGGGCGCCTGGGTGGTGCAGTCGGTTAAGCGTCCGACTTTAGCTCAGGTCACGATCTCGCGGTCCGTGAGTTCGAGCCCCGCGTCGGGCTCTGGGCTGATGGCTCAGAGCCTGGAGCCTGTTTCCGATTCTGTGTCTCCCTCTCTCTCTGCCCCTCCCCTGTTCATGCTCTGTCTCTCTCTGTCCCAAAAATAAATAAACATTGAAAAAAAAAAAAAGAAGTCATTAACTGTAATTTGCTCCCCTCTTCCTCCCCTCCCCGACTGAGGTATTGTTTCTTAGTCAAGAGTCCTTGAGACCACACCTGGAACTAATATAACGTTGAATGTTAATTATAGTGGGCTTAGGTAATCATCATCATCATCATCATCATCATCATCATCATCATCTCCAACTCAGAAAAAAAAGTCCTGGAGAGAAGGTGGATCAGTGGTGGGGTTTAGCATTAAAATTCCACCCAAAATAGCAACATTTTTTAGATGAAGAAAGGAAAGCTTTAGAACAATATCTATAATTCTGTTTCTGTCAAAGTTAAAATATCCCCAAACTCTTTGCATGTCCTTATATGATTATGAGAAGAATTTTGTAAAAAGTCAGGAAGGATGCAAACCAAACTCTAACCATGCCTGCCATTCAAGAGGAGAATGGGATGGAGAAAGAGAGGGAAAACGTGAAGAGAGATGTTGGCTTTTTCCTCTGTATAGTTCCGTATATTGTTACATTTTTACAATGAGCAGATATCCATATCTTATGTGTAAGGGTTTTAAAAGATAAGGTTTACTAGTTTTTAATACACAGAAAAATAACTTGCTATTGAATGTCAGAAATCTAAGAAACAACAAATCTTGTACACAAAGGATTTCCTTAAGCAAATGTACGGACTTATCTAAAACACAATCTCTCCACCTACCCACCCCCTGAAAAACCGTAAGAACTATAGGAATTTGTAAGAAAAGCCAGTAAAGATATGTTACAAAATAATTCCTATTTTAGGTTTTACCCTTGGTTTGCTTTACTTGCTGTCACCTCTGTGTGGGCCTTTCCTAGAACCAGAGTGTCAAACAATAGCTATTTTGAGTGGTGGATGAAGGATTATGAATTCTCTAAGAACAAGAGAGGCCATAGTTTGCCAAAACAGGAAATGATGTTTGTCTTCTCTACCCAGGGGGTATTTGTACCTAATGCTACATACCAAATATATATATATGTGTATATATATATATATACATATATATATATGTGTATATATATATATACATATATATGTGTATATATATATACATATATATGTATATATATATATACATATATATGTATATATATATACACATATATATGTATGTGTATATACACATATGTATATGTGTATATGTATATATGTGTATATATACATGTGTATATGTATATATATTCTATATGTACATATATATATATATTCTATATATACCTAGACACAGAGCACACATATGTACACATATATATTAACATAATTCACACAAAATGATACCTGACTCCTTGGCATCAACACAAATGTTGTAAACTAGGTAACAACATTAGATACCATTGATTGAAGACAATGCTGGCCAGTTAAATACACTGTCATTTAACCTGTAACTTACTAGGTAGGTATAATGACCTGAACTATATCCCCCCACCCACCCCTTCATATGTTGAAGTCCTAACCCCCAGGATCTCAGAACATGACTCTATTTGAAGCTAGGGTCTAAAATGGTTATTGAAGTAAAAATGAGGTCATGTGGGTGGGCCCTAATCCAATATGGCTATTGTCCTTATAAAAAGAAGAGATAAGGACACACACATCGAAGCAATACCTTGTGAAGACACTGGAGGACAACAACTATCTTTTTTTTTTTTTAATGTTTATTTATGTTTTTCAGAGACAGACAGAGAGACAGAGTACAAGCAGGGGAGGGACAGAGAGAGAGGGAGACACAGAATCTGAAGCAGGCTCCAGGCTCTGAGCTGACAGCACAGAGCGCCACATGGGGTTCAAACCCACAAACTAAAAGATCGTGACCTGAGCCAAAGTTGGACGCTCAACCGACTGAGCCACCCAGGCACCTCGACAACAACCATCTTTAAGCCAAGGAGAAAGGCCTTACTTGGACTTCCAGCCTCTAGAATTGTGAAAATAAATTCCTGTTCTTTAAACACCCAGTCTACATAGTTTATTATGGCAGCTTTAGTAAACTAATACAGTAGGTTAGTTATTTTATCCTACTACCTGATTCTTCTGAGATTTACTCAAGTCCTGCTAGTGTAATGGATACCTGTTTTGGTTAACAGTACCCTGTTCTTTCTAAGGGTTTCTATTCCATGGAGTCCTGAGAGGTCTACTACAACAAAGAGTAAGCACATGATCAAGACTATGCTATGTTAAAATTCCTCCCCACCGCAACTGGCCCAGGGAAGACTTCCAGCCCACGCTTTCAATCAGCCTTTCTCTCTTAGGATGTAAAACCTGAGTAGAGTCACACAAGGTAGAAGGACTTTGTCAACTCTAGTACCCTAAACAGACTTTCCATGAGTTTTTACCATAGAGATCCCTGGAGCCACCCTGGTTGTTGACCTTCCTAAGGCCTTACATTTTTAATTTTTTCTCTGTTTCTGACTCAATTCATTTCCATTTTTGGCCTAAGCTCACTAGACACAGTCTTAGTTCCTTAAAGCCAAAAACACCTCGGTGACACACATATTATTTTGTACAATGGAGTCTCTCACATGATAGTCTCTTAATAAATGGGATAATTGTATATTCTTGGGCTCCTTAAGGAAAAATGCTTAAAATATACTGCAAAATAGAACCCTTCATCACACCTATCCAATGTGACGATGCCATTTCACGGATGAGAAAGTCAAAGAACAAATGCTAACACACAAACAGACTTTTGAAACACATCAAACAGAACTTACTAAGAATATTAGGGGCAAAAAAAACAACAACATGGAATTCTGCATTGAACTGCAGAAGTATACAATATTCTCAACAACCAGGTACCTGTAGCACACTATGACACAGCTAATCACAAGCTGGTGAGTAAATGAGCTCCAGAGTTTTGCAATGATAACTTTGCCCTACTGAACTCTCACACAAAGCCCAATGGTTTCTACAGAGAATCCACTTCATTACCAATCATTACTTAATATCATGACTTGGTAATACAATTTTAAGATCATTTTCAATAGTACTGTTTCCTGATATCCCTACACAAGTAATACGCAAAAAAGTTATATTTGCCAAAGCAGTGATTTACCACAGTGGAAACCACTTATTCTGCACTTATTACTTATATCACTTGCATTTTGTTGGCATAAAGTTTATTAAAAAAAATACTCTCCCAATCCCCTATCATTTACAATTTTTAAATTGCCTAGATCCAGATAATACAATTAAATCTCTGAATTAACATAACCCTTTTCTGCTTAAATTTTAAAACATCAATATAGCTTTCATTTACTTTTCCATCCTCCTTCAATATTAGAAATTAAATTTCATTAGCTGGCTTTTTTTAAATACCTGGGAGATTTTTATTTGAGGTCTCTGCTTTTCCGTACCCAAAGAACTACTACAATACCTTTCAAAAGCTGCATAAGCCACAACTTAAACCGATTTGATCATTCATGAAACTGGTACCATGCACACTGCCAGCTTGCTACCTTGACTAGTAAGTATTAGGAATGACCTTTTTACATTCCAGGAAAGTAAATCACCTCCTGAGGTCGGTTAACTAATGGAATCAGCAGGAAAGTCTTATTATCATATCCTACACCTAAGGAAGTTTGCAGGTGTCCCCATTACTAGCTACTGAGCTAACAGTTATTTGCCCAACTGCAAATCTACAAATCAAACTCTCTCCTTTCCTCTCCCTCCCGCCTCTTTTCTCCCTCTCTCCCCTCTCATCACCTCTTCCCCCTCCCACGCCACCCACTTTGGCTTCTGAATGTTTTCACTTCAATATTCTGGATCAGTCCATTTCAACTCAACTTAGCTTCCAAGTAGAGACAAACACAGGAAGAGAAAATGGCTATGACTTATGAGGTCCTAAAAGCCTCTGCGGTGCTTTTTCCTTTATGTAACAGTTAACAATGTCCCCAAATTCCCACACTAATTACCCCAGGAGAAGTTTAAGGCCTGGTCTCTCCAGATCAACGCTGTGAAAGTATACACAGCTGCAGTGGAAAGGTAGCACATGAATTGCCATTAACATGGTAGACAATCATGTACTAGGGAAGAAAAACCCAAAGGGTAAGCAGTATAGACAGACATTTACCCCTGACATGAACCAGTCATCAGTAGAACCACAGATTTAAAGATGGGAGTGAAGAAATAAGATAGTGTAAGGAAGTTATGATCTGGAAAGAGGTAAGGAAAAGTCTGCACACTACAGTAAACTGTCCCAGTGAGAATGATAGGGGCAGACTCATATTTGTATGGTCTGTAGAGTTACATACTTTTTTTTCAAATGGCATAGAAGTATTTGTTTAGAATGAGAAAGAAATAATGATGTATTCATTTTTAAAAGCTGACAAATATGACAGACTTTCAATATTGTTTTTCCACATTTTTAATCTGCATACTCCTTGACCACTTCTTCAAATGAGAACAATTAAGTCATATTTTCTATAAAAAGAATACAAAATAATAATCTTCTAGCACAGTGGATAGATTTCAGGGTTGTTGTTTTGTTGTTGCTTTTTTTTTTTAAATCACTGCTGGATTCTAAAAGTTTCTTTTAATTTCACAATGCCTGATCTTTTTCTAATCCAACAAAGTCTCTTTTTCCTATATGATTAGTTTCTGGTTCTATACCTTTCAAACATTGTTTCTCACCACAGCCTACATACCTTCAGTGCCAAGAACACATTCACACCGCAACACGCTGCCCGGTCTCGCACCTTCAAATCCAGCTGCCGCTGTCAGAAGCAGTTTTACACTTCTTATACAAGTAATACACTGTGTTTGTTTATGAGCTCACACGGTGAAACACAGAACACACATCAATTTTTGCATCATAAAATTTCTCTGTAACCAAGTTATGAGATACAGAAGCATTAAGAGTATCAGACAAATCTACACCCACTTTTAATTGTACATTAAATGGAGTAAAGAACATGAATTTGCTGATAATTTCCTCACCAGAGCACTTGCTTCTTGTGTGATTTGGCTTCCTTCCAGCCCTTTTTAGATAGTAATGCTGACCAAATTATCCTGTTATTCAGAAAACTCAATGAAACATTAGATCATATTTATTTCCAATAATTAAATTCATACCCAGCTGCCGAACAAGAAAAGCATTCTTTCTAACGCAAACCAAAATCAGTTTTTAAAAGACATTGGTCACAAAGAGTGCACGTAATGAACCAGAATATTCCACATTTGAAGCTACACATAGTCATGTAGACAACTATGGATTCATTAATTTGCAGGCAGTAAGGGGAAGTCCTATTCACATTATTTCATTCTTATAAAATGTAATGTTCTACCATAAACTAAACAGTTTACTAAAGAAGTGATAATCATCCCAGAGTGCCTACTATAGAAGCCCGATTTAAAAACCACAAAATAAAAACAATATTTCCATAGACTTAATTGAAAGCATCTATTCACCCTATTCGTAGGATAGCTATGAAATTTTTGATTTGTGTCACAATGACTTTATAAAATTAAAACGCTATATGGGTTTTTTACTCTGAATTTAATAATTTACTAAAATGGAAATCTAACAATACTTCTTTATCACTCATTTGGTCCTTTTGGAAATTCCCAGAGAAAAGAAAGTTTAGAAGTTCAAGACAAAATAAATGTTTTAAAGCATGCTTTAATTAAAAACAATCGTAAAATGTTAAAGACAGCTGTTTTCAATCATGGATGCATATTAGAATCACCTGGGGAGTTTTTAAAACAACTACTGTCCAGACCACACCCCAGACAAATTAATTAGAAATTTCTGCATATAAGACCCAGGTACCAGTATTTGTAAAGTCCCAAGTGATTCTGGTATGTATTAAGAATTACAAATAATTGCTTTATAGGGACATCTGAGTGGTTCACTCAGTTAAACCTCCAACTCTTGATTTTGGTTCAGGTCTCAATCTCATGTTTAGTGTGATCAATCCCCACGACCTGTTCTGCTGCGCTGACAGCACAGAGCCTGCTTGCGATTCTCTCTCCCTCTCTCCCCACCCCTACCCCTCCCTCAAAATAAATAAATAAACTTTAAAAAAAAGAACAATTGTTTTATACTATGTTATAATCAGCTGGCAGGCAAGAACAGACAACACATTTAAGAATATTTGCCATGGGGGCGCCTGGGTGGCACAGTCGGTTAAGCGTCCGACTTCAGCCAGGTCACGATCTCGCAGTCTGTGAGTTCGAGCCCCGCGTCAGGCTCTGGGCTGATGGCTCAGAGCCTGGAGCCTGTTTCCGATTCTGTGTCTCCCTCTCTCTCTGCCCCTCCCCCGCTCATACTCTGTCTCTCTCTGTCCCAAAAATAAATTAAAAAAAGTTGAAAAAAAATTTTAAAAAAAAAAAAGAATATTTGCTATGATTTCATTCAGAGGGAAAAGCTATACAAAGTACCAAAGTGATTTGGTACCCAGCCTCTCCAGATGGCAAGAGGTCCTCAAAGCAGGAATAAGAAGGGTAAAAATTATTTCAATGTGGCTCTAAGACTTTTTGATAAGACTTCAGAAAAACTGACCCTCTCCACTAGACAAGCAGGCTTCTATGATGAACATGGGCTTTGTCTCACATACCCTGACAGGCAGGCAGGCCAGGGATGGACCTCTTACAGAGATTTGTGGATGTGGCTTTTATTTAATTGAATAAACCCCAACAAGATTTATAGAAAGCCCACAAAACTTTTAGAAAAATTGTACGAACAAAAGCACCCCCAACTTAGACTAAAGGGGATGAGGGAGAAGAGCCCATAGGGCTACCACTGTTCTACAGACGGTTGGGAGAGGGCTTCTCTGGCCACCACCACACGGGCCATGGATGAGGAGGAATGACACAGAGGGAAGATCTGGTGCCCAGAGAGATTTCAGAATTGTTAATGGTCAGAGTACGTGTTTCCTAGCACTACCATAAAAAGTTAGCACACATTTTTTTTTAATGTTTATTTATTTTTGAGAGACAAAGAAAGATAGAGCATAAGCAGAGGAGGGGCAGAGAGAGAGAGAAGGAGACACAGAATCCGAAGCAGGCTCCAGGCTCTGAGCCGTCAGCACAGAACCCAACATGGGCTCGAACTCAAGAGCCAGGAGATCATGACCTGAGCCAAAGTCAGACACTTAACCAACTGAGCCACCCAGGCGCTCCAAAAGTTAGCACACATTTAGTGGATAAACACAAATTTATGATCTTACAGTTCTCTGGATCAGAAACCCAGTATGAGCTTTACCAAAATAAAACCAAGCTTTCAGCAGGGCTCTGTTTCCTTCTAGTTCTGGTTACTGGCAAAATTCAGTACCCTAAGATTACAGGAATGAGTTCCCTATTTTCGTGCTGGCTGTAAATGGAGGCCTAATCCAGCTTCTAGAGGTCATCACATTCCTTGGCTAATAGCCTCATTCTCCATCTTCAAAGCCAGCAGCAGCCTCTGGCTGGCTCACTTTTCTGTCTTCCTCTTCCACTTTTAAGGATTCAGGTTACTAGATTGGCCTACCTGGACAATCCAGAATAATCTTCCATCTCAACTCCTTAACATATCTGCAAACCTTCCTTTTGTCATGTAAGGTAACAATACTCACAGGTTCTGGGAATTAAGATATGGACATCTTTGGGAGCCTTTTTTCTATGTACGTTGACCACTATTGATCACTAAGTGCTATAGGCTTTCTGTTGTCCTTTTGAATGGGAATGTCTACTTTGGTGATCTTATCTCTCTGTTCTACCAGGGTACATGTAAGGGTGGCAACAGGAAGGGCTGGCATAGCAAAGAGGGACAGATAACTGCTCTTTTTAATGCACAAGTCTTCAGAGAAACTGGATCTGAACTCAAGGAGCTGTACCCAAACAACCTCAACCATGTATGAGGAGCCTCAGCCACATCTGGATCTGATTCAGATGAAGAGCTCTTTAATTTTGAACTGATGCTGTAGCAGAATAACATTTTGTAGGACCTTGGAATATTTTGCATGTGAGAGGGATATAAATAATCTGCAACCAGAAGGCAGCCTGTGGTAGACTGAAGATGACTGATATTTTTTGCTACTGCTCCCATGACAGGTGGAATCCACATCCCCTCCCTTTAAATCTTGTGACTGCTTTGACCAACAGAGTACGGCAGAAGTGACGCAATATGACTTCCTCAGCCAATTATTGTGCCTGTCAATACCAATGCTCAAAAAACATGTGTCAAGTGAGTGGATAAACAAAAAGCCTACCCTTTGAAGGAGTCAAGGAAGAAGATTATCTTAAACATTAATAATTGTGTAAGGTCATATAACCACTTATTGGAGACTTATTATGTGCCAGGCAGTATGCTATGTGCTTTAAATCATGTATCATAATTTTATTATCTGCACTTGATAGATGAGAGCAGAGAGATTAAGAAATGTGAATATAATTACATGGTAAGTGGCTTCACGGGTATTCACACCTGGGTCCCTGTAATGCCAAGAGTCTCCTTCCTTTCTCTCCTTCTTTCCTCCTTTTTCTTTCTTTTCTTCCTTTCTTTCTTTCTTTCTTTCTTTCTTTCCATTTCTCTTCTTTTCTTTTATTTTCTTTTTTCTTTTTTCAATAGGGAGAGTGCGAGCAGGGGAGAAGAGCAGAGGGAGGGAGACAGAGAGAGAATCTCAAGCAGGCTCCAGGTCCAGCACAGAGCTTGATGCAGGGCTCGATCTCCCAACCCTGGGATCATGACCTGAGCCGATACCAAGAGTTAAGACTCTCAACCAACTGAGCCACGCAGGTGCCCCTCTTTTCTTTTTAAATTCCAATTAAGTTATTCACATACATGGCAAAAACAAAACCACAAACACCACAAATCAGTGAAAAAGAGTCAAAACTATGTCTCCCTGTCATCACTAATCCTAGTCTCTATTCCTCTCCACAAAGAAAAGCACTACTGCTAGTTTCCTGTGTATCATCCTAAATATACACTAGGGCATTTTTTTTACACAAATGGTAGTATTTTTTTTAATGTTTATTTTTATTTTTGAAAGAGAGGGAGTGCAAGCAGAGGAGATGCAGACAGTGGTGGTGGGGGTGTAAGGAGAGTACAGAGGGTCTGAAGCGGGCTCTGTGCTGACAGCAGAGAGCCTGATGTGGGTCTCAAACTCATGAACCACAATATTATGACCTGAGCCAAAGTTGGATGCTCAACTGAATGAGCCACCCAGGAACCCCACAAATGGTAGTATTTTAAACATAATAATTCAACTTTTTTTCCATATAGCCATGTCTCCAAAATCTTTAAACAATATACTGCATCCACACACACACCTACAGAGGTAAAACCTGGGAATCTCAAAGTAATTTGAGGCAGTCTGTTTGTTTAGACAATAAAGCAATTCATGTGGCCAAAACAAGTATTTTATTCCTCCATTTTTTTTCAGGTATTGAAAAAAAATCTTAAATATCTTACAGATATTTCAGATTTAAATATCTTACAGATATTT